>NW_008246256.1:40697-42136 GCF_000281045.1 Saprolegnia diclina VS20
ACAGCATCATTCGCGGGTCGTCCGTCGAGCAGATGAAGCGTACGTCCTTTCGCTACTGCATCAATCGAGTGCGAACGTAACCTTCGATAGGTCTCACGATCGGTGTCGAGCTGGCCTCCAACGCCAGTATCCTCTTCTTGGACGAGCCGACGTCGGGGCTCGATGCACGCGCGGCCTTGCGCATCATGAAAGGCCTCACAGAAGTGGCCAAGTCGGGCCGCACGGTCGTGTGCACGATCCACCAGCCGTCGTCCGAAGTGTTTAAGATGTTTGACCAGCTCCTCTTGCTCAAGCGCGGTGGGCACACTGTCTACTTTGGTCCGCTTGGCACTGGCAGCGCGCACCTCATCGAGTACCTCGAGGCGATACCTGACACGCCCGCCATCAAGCCCGGGCACAACCCGGCGACGTGGATGCTCGAGGTCATTGGCGCGGGCACGGCGGCGGGCGCCGTTGAAAAGGACTTTGCTGCGCTCTATAGCGCCAGCGTGGCCAAGACCGATATGCTGACTGTGCTCCAAGAAGAGAGCAACATGAAGCGGGCCGAAATGGTGTTCACGCGCAAGTGCGCGGCCGACCCGAACGTGCAATGCAAGCTCGTGCTCCAGCGCTTTGTGCGCATGTACTGGCGCACGCCGTCGTACAACCTCACGCGCATTCTCATCAACGTCGCGCTCTCGATCCTCTTTGGCATCATCTACTGCCAAACGACATACTCGAGCTTTAGCGGCCTCAACGCGGGCGTTGGCATCGTATTTCTGGCGTCGCTCTTCATTGGCATGATGGGCTTCAACAACGTCTTGCCGTTGTACGTGCAGGAGCGCGCGAGTTTCTACCGCGAGCGCGCCTGCGAGACGTACAGTGCCGTGTGGTACTTTCTCGGCTCGACGCTGATCGAGATCCCGTACGTCTTTGTCTCGGTCGTCGTCTTTAGCGTCATCTTTTACCCGTTCGTGGGCTTTGTCGGGTGGAGCCAAGGCGTGCTCTTCACGATCTACCTCTTCCTCTTTGTGCTCATGCAAGTCTACTTTGGCCAACTCCTGGCGTGCGCGCTGCCGTCGATCGAGGTCGCGAGCACCATTGGCGGCTTGATCAGCTCGATCTTCTTCCTCTTCATGGGCTTCAACCCGCCGACGTCGCAGATTCCGGCCGGTCTCCAGTGGCTCAACACAATCGTACCACCCAAGTACGCGCTCTCGCTCCTCGTGTCGGCGGCTTTTGCAACGTGCGAGAATCCAAACGATTTGGGCTGCGCCACCATGTCGGACGTCCCGTTGTCTCTGATTGTGTACAAGTTCAACAACGCCCCAAAGGTGACGGTCAAGCAGTACATTGAAACCATGTTTCAAATGCATTCGAGTGACGCAGGGAGCAACGTGGCTGTGCTCTGCGGCTGCATCGCGGCCTTTCGTCTCCTCGGCTTTCTCGCAATGCGCTTC
>NW_008246257.1:0-1574 GCF_000281045.1 Saprolegnia diclina VS20
CAATGAAAAGTGAGTGGCATCGGGAGACGTTGGGTGTCGTCCCGGTACGAGACGGCGTGCTCACATACCTTCGCTATCCGGTGCTTGTAGAGAGTGCCAACTGGAGCGTTTTTGCGCAATTTGTGGCAGAAATTTATGGATTTAGGTTCCATGTATGAGTGTACACTACTTACTTGTACTACCAAGGCGTACAGTCAAAGGCCTTGGTACTACGATGTGCACAGGCAGTCCGCAGTGGCTTTGGTGTCATGTCGTATCTCAAATATCCGGATCCGGATAGATATCACAACGGGTCACTGACGACGGGTGATTGCAGTCGAATGCTGCACCGACAAATCGGCTAAACCAAGTACATTATCAGCCCCGTCTCCTAAAACCTTATAACCCTTCAACGCTTTGAAGGGGTTTAAGAGACGGGGCTGATAGTTTATTTGGTTACGACGACATGTACGATGTTGGGGGCTTGACAGCGCAACGGCAGGCTCATTCCAGCCCGCGTCTCGTCAATACAATGCAGGAATGCAAGTCACTTGATGCGTGTCCTTTTTGTACTTGTCAGCTAGTGAGAGACGGGACACCCCCAGCATTGGCCTGTCGGCTTGGCGCTGATAACACAGGAAATAGTTTAGTTTGCTTTTTGCTCTCTTCCTACAGAGTTGTCCCCCAACGACTTTGACAGTATGCTTTCGATCGTCCGCGCTTTGCTCCTGATGACGGTGGCCATCACCGCGACGCCGTGCACGTCGACGCAGAAAGACCAAATGCTAGCGACGATCACCAACGATGCGCAGTGGGCGGCTTGCCAAAAGGCGACGGCGCCGTACGATTTCTACAAATCGCTCACGCAGGTGAGTCCAGCGCCGACATCGGCGCAGATGCAGCTCTTTGCTTCCACGCCGGCTTGTGCGGCTGTCTACGCAGACTTTCAAGCGTCGCTCAAGGCTGCCAACTGCGACGAAATCAAGGCAATGATCGGCCTCGAGTATGCTCCGTTCGTGCAACTGACGTCGCCACCGACAGACGCGACTGTCGCTCCGGCACCCGCGACTCCAATGTCGAAAGCTACAGCGATGCCAGGTGCTCCGATGACAGTGCCGGCGCCAACGATGGCCACGTCGGCAGCGCCAACGGCAGCGTTGACGGTAGCGGCAACGGTTGTTGGTTTTGCGCTCTGCCTTTGAGCCAATACACGCCACCAGTCAAGCGACGCTGGCGCAAAGATGACTGTAATTTCCATAAATGCATCCCCTAAATCCTATACTAGTACACTGTGGTCCATCCACAAATTAAATCTTCTGATAACTCGACGACGACAGGTTTTTACATAAACCAATCGCGTTGGACTGACAACATTGAACAAAGGGTACAATGGTACATAAGGTCCAAAATCTTGGCGTATACGTATTCGGATAGGTTCCGAATCCAAGCTCGGGCATTGCCAGAGCTTGGAGGTGTGCCAGGCAGGCACACCTGCGACAATGGCTCGATATCAAGCCCTCGAGATGAGGCGGTGCCCACTCCACTCAGAAAATCGGTGCACACGACCAACATTGCGTGGACGTGAAACGGCGCAT
>NW_008246257.1:2135-4130 GCF_000281045.1 Saprolegnia diclina VS20
GATTTGCCCTGGAATTTCTCAATTTCAGCCTCAATGTGGTGCCGCTCGTGTGTCTCGTTGGCCGTGTCCGTAAAGACTTGTGCCTCCATGAACTCGTCCCAGTCCATGTACCACACGGTGAGTGCAAACCTAACCACAAACATAAGGTTGCGTATGTGCGTCGGCTAATACCGCTTTGCGTGCGACGGCAGCACTTCGTGCGGCACCCGCGTGTCGGAAAAGAAGACTAAAAGCCGGTCCAAGACTGGGCTAATGCGTGCCGGTGGCGTCCGGTGCAGCACAAGCTGTCCGCCGTCGCGTTCGTCCCAAAGAGGGTTCAAGTACAGAATTGCTGTGAGCTAGCGCATCCAGGATACGCACGCTGCCATGAAATCGCAGTGTAATACCTTGCGCCCGTTGCGGTTCGGGTTGTCGCAATGCTTGACGTACGCCGCGCCGTGGCCGGGGTAGCATGTCAGCATGACGCGCTGCCGCTGCAGTGCACACCTAGTATGTCAATACATCGAAAACACACAGAAGGTTGTCACGCGATTTACGAGCGCAGTTCCGCGTTGACACCAGCAAGGCGTTCAAGAAGAAGGCGATCCAGCTGACGGAGCGTTGTCACAATCGCAGGCGGACACGCGGGCTCGGTGCCGTCGAGCCAGAGCACGTCGTCGCCACGCACCGACGCCATTTCATATCGAAGATTGCGCCCCGTTTTACCACCGGCAAGTGCGCCGCGCTCAAAGCAGAGGCCGTCTTGGGACGCGTGCAGTTGGTTGACCGCGTCGTAGAGCTGCATCGCGCTACCATGACCCAGAAAGTCGTCGCAAAGTGCAAAGTGTTGCTGGTCCAGAGCACGAGATAAATCCCTACACCAAGATACCACCTCTTGTGGACTGTATGTGAACGTACGCGATCGCCGCGGCGTGCGGTAGTGGCGGCAACAATTCGTCGCCATCGCAATGGACAATGTGTCCACTTTTCGGCGGTGTCGCTACGCACTCCTCATTTACTGTCGCTCAAAAGCTTGGATGCGTACCGCTGGCGTGGCCCAGAGACAGCGCAAGGACAGCACGGTTGGCGTCGCGCTCGACGGCGGCGCGCTGCCGCTCGGCGAGATCATACTCGTGCTTGGCGACAGCGTGGTCCTTCTGAGCAAGCACGAGCGCTTCTGTGAGCGTCTCGACTTGGGCTTCAAGCGACGTCTTCCATTCATGCAACGAGGCAAACACGGCCTTTGCCTGCTCGTCGAGGGGGTCGAGTGCTTTCTCTGGTCGCGGCGTGAGCGCTCGGGGCACCAAGGCCATCGGGGGGGCTGCTTTTGCAGCGTCGCGTCGCCAGCGTGCCATATCGTCTGGTGATGGAAACACGTAGGCTTCGCCCGACAGGTGCACCACCGGTAGCAATGTGTACGGCCAGGTATAGCAGAGCTTGGCGTGCCAGTCGTCGTCGTTTGCGTCGGCTCGGGCGTGGATGCCAACCGTGTCGAGCACGTGCACGGAGAAGATGGCGCCGCTAGTGTGGGGGGCAGTGCATATGTCGGCTCGGAAAGGCACCAAGCAAGAAGGCGCAACGGTGACGACGTTACCAAACGCGTTGGTGAGCGCTGCAGTCTCCCAGTGCATGATGCGCGTCATGTACACGTCGAGGCTCGACAGAGACGACGATGCGCTCGACGCTTGGAGCAGTGAAAAAAGCTGGTACGACACCAGTGGGCAGTAGGCCAGATTCACGTGCCATAGGCGCGGACATTGCTTGACAAGATTTTGGACATCCTGGTCGGACACGGGCAGTGACGCCAAGTTGACAGACTGCACAACGCTACGGACAGGCCCCTCAAGCGTGTTGATATGCAGGATCAAGTGAAGGTAGCGATCCAGTCGCACGTGCGCAAGCTCTACCGCAAGGTCGAGGTGACTCCAATGGCTGGACTCCAACACAACGTCTCGAAGGCGTCGAGAGACGTGGCGCACCACGGTTGCATTCTCCCACGGCGTTAGAAATGCGAGA
>NW_008246257.1:6850-7984 GCF_000281045.1 Saprolegnia diclina VS20
GCGCGGTGGGCCATGTTGCTGATAGAGGAGACAATATCAGACGATCGAGGATCGCAGACGCAGATTCTATAAAATCACACTGGGTCGTCAAGGGGTCGGGCGGCGCGTCGTAGCGGAGGACGGTGTAGCAGTGAGCTGCAGCCGGGTCAATTGAAGCATAAACACGGAGGGGTATATAGTCCTTGTTCCAGTAGCACATATTTTCAGAGGCTGGAACCAACCAATCGCGCAGGAGGATACAACACAGCTCTGAACAAGACAGGTGCTGTTTATAACAGCGCTGAGTCGGACGATTGGCGTCAATAGATTGAGGTCTTGCGAGGATAAGATCTGATTAGAATTTGGGTTTGCGTTGCTGGTACACAGCCGAAAGCCGCTTGCTGTGCGTCTTTTCGCCATGTTAAAGCAGGGTAGGAACCAACCAATTGTGTGGTCGTCCATCGCCCAACTCATGAAACCATATGCATACGGACGCAGATGTACACTAGTTGTGGGCTTGTCGACGAATCAACTAAAAGACTGATGTTTGATGGACTCAGATGCCCCGAATCAGTTGGGTGGCCCTGTAGTTCACCCACACGTGGGATGCATTATCCATTTATTCGATCGACAAGTCTCAAACTTCCTGTCGTTTCCAGGGCTTTAACTCAACCCTTCCAGACACAAACAAGTCAATCTTGCATCTCAAGTCTTTTGTTGCGCTCACATTATGCATGGATCAATCCGTAATTTTTGAGCGACCTTGACATTTCCTCTCTTTACGAACAAAGTGCACCGACTCATCCCTGCTCTCAGGCCTTTTTATGCTCAGCGCGACTCTTTTCAGTCCTCCATGCACTTTCTACTACACTATTCCGTCCTCCGCTACGACGCGCCCTACCCCTTGACGACCCAGTGTGATTTTATAGAATCTGCGTCTGCGATCCTCGATCGTCTGATTCGCGACACTCGACTACGTTCCCCAAGAGCGTTTCCAAGAGCGTTTCCTCTAGAACTCCAGTTATCAGATACTGGTATCTCCTTGGCACTCTGTCCGACTTCGCTGGACTCAGACCGTCTGAGTCGACACACGCTATACTTTCTTGTCGGAGCTCACGTGCTCGCCAAGTTAGTTCATTCTCTCATTTGCGCCGT
>NW_008246257.1:39179-42059 GCF_000281045.1 Saprolegnia diclina VS20
GGCGTTAAATCATCTTCAAATAATAGTGGGTCCGCAAAGACAGCGGCAAATACATACAAAGCAGTGGCGGCGAGCGCTGTGGCAACGTCAGACCTCGTGCTCCTTGGCGTGGGACATGCACCAGCCTTTGCGCTGGGCCCACTTGAGGCACTTGGGTGCCTTGCAGCGCTCGCCACCACTGTTGCGGGTTCTGCCCGTGATCCGAGAAAGCACGTGCTTGCAGCTCTGCGTGCAGACGAAGCGAGTCTCAACAACCACCGTGCATGCGGCACAGTTGCTTGAGATGCGCCTTCTTCTTGCAGCCGTCGACGGCGCAAAACTTGCCACCGCCGTGCGACTTGCACAGCCCCCGCGACTGCGACGCGCGGTGGCAGCCGTCAAAGCGGCAGCGCGAGCCACCGCCGTGGGCGATGCACAGGCCGCGGCTTTGACTGTTCTTGAGGCAACCCGCATGGGTGCATTGACGGGCGCCGCCGTGCTTCTTGCACTTCTGGTGCGATCGGGCGCGGTTGTTGCAGCCGGCATGAGTGCATGTCTTGCGCGCGCTCGAGTTGGGTGAGTCGGCGCCGTCGTCGTTGTCCATATCGTCGTCGGCCACGTCTGCAACGGGAATTGTGACACGCAACGGCGTGCTTGTCGGCGGCATCATCGAGGCAGGCAAGAAGGACGTTTGCGCGGCCGGCGGCGTCGCGCGCGGCGCTAGCGGTACGCGCTTCTGTGAGTCCTTGGCCTTGGTCGGCATGGTGTCGAGGCCAAACGAGTAGGGCAGCGGCGTGATCTGGTCCATTTCCTTCTTGGCACACATCATGGTCCAGTCGAGGTTGTCGCCTGTCGTCGTGCTAGTGGCGTCGCAGGTGTGAATGTCGGCAATGTTGGCATTAAAGTTGAGCAGCGGCAGGTCGTTCTCGTCGGACGGCAGCTCGAGCGCGTCCAAGTCGAAGTTGAATGGGTCGAGCTCCATGTCGTAGAGCTCCTTCTCCATAAAGAGCGGCTGGTAGACGCCATGGTCGGCCGCGGCCACCACCGTCAGCGGGAAGGCCTTGCTCTCGTCGAGGAAGGACTCCATGCGCATGAGCCGCGTCACGAGCGTCGGCGCGTCGCCGAGCGGCTGCAGCTTGTCGATGCTCATCGTCGTCGGCAGCGTCTGCTTCTCCACGGCCAAATCGGCGAATGTTCAGTCCAACGTACTGGGCGGCTGCGACCTTCACTCGTGCTCCCGGCGTTTGCATACAAACATCAAGTACATTTGGGCGGCCGGTTTTTTCAAAGTCTTTTCTTTAATGCCCGACACCCTGTCTTTTAATACGCGCACTGGCTTTTCCAGGGCGTTTCACTTGGTTTTTGTATGCTGAACCCACAACCGGCGTGGAGTAAAAGAATTGTCGGAAAGGTATCTTGTCCTTTAAAGAAAACAAGCCTCTTCGAGAAATTTCGACCGGTTTGACGTGCATTCAATTGGGTGAAACCTCTCAGAACGTATACAATCAGATTTCACATTGTAGGAATGATGGTGACCCGTGAACTGGGCGGTCGGCTGGCGCTGCGTCAGGGGCGCGCTTCGAATGGCGCCTTGTGATTGGATGAAATCAGCTTTAGTGGCGCACTGTGATTGGTTTAGACGTAGAGACGCGACCAACGCTGGTGCCAACGACGGCAAGGAAGAAATTTCTTGTGCGGTTGACTGGCACCGAACTCGAGAGTCGATGATGGTCCACGACAACGCGGCGTTTGAATGGCTGCGGCACAACTTGATTTTTGCTGCTCCGTTTGATAATTTGAATCGTTATTATGCAAGGCAAAGTTTCATCCTGGCAAGATTTGGCTCGTTTTGGCAGGCACCGAGTGCATGATTATGGTCTTCTTGCTTGGTCCAGATGATGGCAAACGACCTAAAATTTAGCTACTACTTCTTCTGGGGCGTTCCGATTTTTTACATGGACGCGACGATGACCTTAGCGTCCCGTCAACGCACATCCCAGCCACTTGGATAGTGTAGTGCGCACTGGATCCGTTCTTGAAAGAGTGTGGCAGACGAGCACTTGGAGACGAGCGAGCTGCGTGGATCTCGCATCTTGGTATCAACTGATATGCGTGCGACGAGTCAAGTTGAAGTCTTGTTGGCACAGGTATGCGCTGCGATTGTACTGTACGGGTGTAAACCGACGACGACCGTTAATGGATACACCTACGGAGGCGCCAACGTTGCGTCTCTCAAGACACAATTTGTCGAGGATGAAAGGAGAAACAGGTACTTGTGATGCGGTGAAGCGGCACACAAGCTTCGAATTTTATTTTTCAACGACGGTACAGTGTACTAGCACTCGCGATCTAGTTGCAGCGATCCTTGCTGGTTCGTTCGAGCTCCACTATGCGTAGCGGCCTCTGTTTCGATGCAGCATTCCTGCGTTGCCACGTGCGTTCGAGTGGCTTAGCACGGATGTAAACAGATTTGTCAACGAAAAAGACGACAACTCCCACATATCATTCTCTTGCTCGGATGCCTACTCGTACGCTTGCGGCAGTTCCCAGGCTCTTGGAATACAGGAGTCCTATGCATGCCACTTCGACTTGAGAAACCAGCAAATCGGGCGGCGAGTTTGGCGAAGCTGACGCCGGTCTTGGTTGTTGGTCGTCGGTTGTCGTCGAAAGTTCCGCAGTCGACCCTTGCCAGCAAGGATCAAACATTGTCCACGCAGCCAAGAAAGATCTTGTATCGTTCTTCTTGAGGTGTAATTGTCATGGCGTGGGTTCCGTGAATTCATCGCGTTAGCCAGCACACGTGCGACTACAAAAGAGCAAGACGAGCCCTCGCGCCGCCGCCTGCGCAGCCACGGCCCAGGTTAGCGAATGCAGAAGGAGATTGCTAGTCTCTCCGTATGC
>NW_008246258.1:0-3706 GCF_000281045.1 Saprolegnia diclina VS20
AGACTTTGTTTTGTCTTTGGAGAGTGGTGCATCCTCCTCAAGTGCAGAAGCTCGTTGTTGTTGGAATGAGTCTATTGAGATATTATTTCCTACAGGTTTTTCTGTTTTGTTTACACGGTGCGTTGAGAGGCGGGCGTCTCTTGGCGAGGGTGCGTATTTTTGGTGATTTGTTGTGGGAGGTTTTCCTTCGAGGCGAGTAACGACGCCCTCTTGGCCAATCCCGAACGGGTTACAGCTCGGCGGCTCTTCCGATTGGGTACACCGCGCAGAGGCAGGAGGTCGGCCAATTGAATTTGCATGCGCGCAGCTGGAAGGTGCAGAAGCTCGTGTCGGTGGCCTTCCAACCCCGGCGGTACAACATGGCGCTCGTCGCGATTGGCGTACGCACATACACCGAACGCAATGTTTGGGACCGTCCGTTGCCGAATGTACATTGTACAATATACAATATGTTTTCATTGAATCTTGTTCGCGTCAATACATGTAATCAACAAAGTGAAGTGAGGTTACCAAAACAATGCTAAACAAAAACAATGCTAAACAAAAGCCATAAGCCTTTTGATTTTCGAACAAGCGCCAAATGGCTCCCGCGGACAGCTCCCGCGGACTTGATTGAACTTGACATCAACCGAATACAATGGCTGCTTGCCGACGACATCGATGACCCAACAGATTCCACTGGGAGGAGTCGTCTTGCCTGCTGAAACAATATATGCATATGAGTACAGTAGGCAAGAACTCTTGGATCTACTGTTGGTACTGGACGCAAAAAGGACGGAGGAGACGACAGAAATTAATTTACAACCCCTCCCACTCGTGAAATATTTGGCGGCAAACGCAAATCGTCAGCTTATATGGAGGTTGTGGTAGAAATGGCCTCCAGATTTAGTATTCATTTACTTGCCTGAGCTTCAGCGCACAGGCGTCCCCTTGCCAGGGCACTCAGTATATCATTTCAATTGCGTTGATTGGTCAAATGTCGGAGGAGTCGAAAATCAGTTCGCTAACCATCGAAGTCAACTCGGCTTGGGCTTTATCGTGTTCAGTGGGATTGGGTTGTTGCGACATCGCAATAAATGTTTCACTGCCCATATTTCCCTTGATTTTTCCCTTGGCTTGTCGCCACCGATCATTTTATGGTGTGTGCAACAGCGGTGTTCAACACACATGGTTCTCTCGCGCCGTAATTACCTTTCAAAGTATGTTTCGCGTCGCCTTGGACGGTAGAATAGACGATAACGTTGTGTGGAGACGAACACCTTGAAAGACTCAATTGGCTTTCTTTGTAGGTGTGTAGGTACAGCAGCCCTTTTCAACGCGTATGTACGATGTGGTAAATCTGCTCGCATTGTTGTTCCACCATATGTACTATCTAAGCGAATTCAATTGCGATGCAAGCCAATCAGAACAGTTATGGTTACAAGGCTACATTCCGACGCCACCGAGAGTGGTCAAATGCTCGACTGGATTCCTCGCTGCCCACACCATAGATTGCTATCAGCTCGTGCATGGAAGAGCCAAGTTGAGCTCACGTCCACTCCACAAGGGCTGGTTGATCCTGGTCGTGTCGGCTGCGTTGCAGCCGTCCTGTCACCCAATGTACCGGTATATTTGCTGCTGATGGCTGCGGAGCACTGAACGCTTGACGCGGCTGCATACTTGCCAACCAAGGCGCAAAACTTTAAAAAATGTAATGAAAATGCTGCCGTCTATTCTCCCATAATATGCGCACCGCATGGCGTGGCCAGTCTCACGTAATGCGGCTCCACGCCAGTCCCTTCACCAACATGTGGTGCCCGGCTATCAGGCTTCGGGCTGATAGCAACCACGCACCTCGGCCACCCCAAACGTGATTCACTTTTCATTTGTTGACGATGCGATCCCTCCTCCTCTGCGCCCTCTCCTTGTTGGTTGCGCTCGCCGCCGCGCGGGACGGGTGCTACAACACCAAGGACGTGCATGAGACGCTTGTGATTTCGAGTGGGTCCGGGTCGCCCGACTGCGTCACCAACAACAAGCTCCTCTTGGTGAACGGGTCCTTCACGGGCCCGACGTTGACCATGCACAAAGGCGACAAGCTCCACTTGACGATCGTGAACGAGCTCGACTCGATGTTCTCGATGCACATCCACGGCGCGACCCAGTTCGGTACGCCCTTCTCGGACGGCGCCGCCGGCATCAACGCCATTCCGATGCAGCCCCACTCGAGTGTGACGCGTTCGACTGTCATGCACGAGGCCGGCACGTTCTTCTACCACGCGCATCTGAAGCTTATGGACATGCACGTCTACGGCGCGCTCATCGTCAAGGAACACGGCGAGAAGTATGACGACCTCGTTTTGATGCTCTCCGACTACTGGCACGCCGACCTCGATACGCTTCATTACGGTCTCCTCGACGCCCCGGCCTTTCAATTCGTCGGTTTTCCCCAAGCGTTCTTGACCAACGGCCGCGGCAACGTCGGCAACTGCTCGTCGGGCGTTGACACGAGCTTGATGACGCTGCGTGTCAAGCCCCGTACGACGTACCGGCTGCGCATCATTGGCGGCACGTCGCTCTTTGGCGTGCATTTTCGCATTCCCGAGCACAAGCTCACGATCGTCGAGATTGAGGGCACCAAGGTGGCGCCGAAAGCTGTCGACTACGTCGAGGTGCTCCCTGGCCAGCGCTACACGGCCCTCCTCACGACGGACCAGCCCGTCGACAATTACTTTATGCAAATCGATGGCCGGTGGCGCGCCGGCGCCCCCCGCAACGGCCTCTCGGTGCTCCAGTACGAAGGTGCGCCGAGCGCGCCGACGTCGCCGTCGACGCTCCTTCCGTATGTGACCGAGACGGTCAATTTTATGGACCAGTTTGAACCGACGACGCGCTTGAACATGCCGGCGACCGCGGATGTCATTGTGCACCTCCAAGGCAAGCAGATCGCGTTCGGTGCCGATGGCAAGCAGCGCCGGTGGGCCATGAACAACATCACGTATGTCAAACAAATGACGACGAGTGTGCTTGAAGCTGTCATCGCCAACCAGCTTGGCGCGCTGCCCGACAACTCGCGGCCGTCAACGAGCATCACGAAAGGCCAGGTCGTCGACGTCGTCTTGGAGAACGCGGTCGCACTCAACGGCGTCTGCGAGATGCATCCGTGGCACCTCCACGGCCACAGCTTTTGGGTTGTCGGTGCTGGTGCGGGTGCATACGATGCGGCCGCACCCTCTGCAGCCAAGCCCTTCAAGCGCGACGTCGTTGGCGTCTACCCGTACCACGCAGCGTACAACCAGCCAGTGGGCACCGCGGGGGCGCCGTGCGGCTGGACGCGCATTCGGTTTGTCGCTGATAACGTTGGCGTCTGGCCGCTCCACTGCCACGTGGCGTCGCATTTCGACATGGGCATGGCCACAGTGTTTGTTGTTGGCGAAGACGACCTTCATAACCCCGAGATTGTCGCCGCGCTCCGTGCTGCTTCGGCATGAAAGTCGTATAGTTATGAATAATACCAGTTCCTTCAAGTACATTTGCGTTGATAAACCTTCTTTCAAGTACCAGTACTTGGTGGTGTTGTGGTTTTGGAGGGATCGGCACGCTTGGTCCTTTGAGACCGAGTCGTTGACACCGACATGTGAGCCATGTAAGCGATGATGCAAAGCGCAACCCTCGATCACTAATTGACCGACTAACTGACTATGGAGAGCGCAGTCCGAAGCGATGC
>NW_008246258.1:4148-5480 GCF_000281045.1 Saprolegnia diclina VS20
ATTCGGGGAAAGGGAGTGAGGTGGACAGGGAAGATGGTTTGCTAGCGGGGTAAGGGTGAGGTGATAAGGGCATATTATTACAGAACTTCGTTTTCGAAGTCGAAGCGGCGTGTCGCAAAATAGTCCATTCTGACCAATCAGGAGCAGGCCTGTCTACTTCGAGTGGGAAGTTAACAGGTCGTAAGACCGACGCAGTGGCGGCAGTGGCAGCACAGAAACACTAGCAACGACCTCGGGCGATTGCATCCACGGAGCTCGACAGCGCGAGCCTGGCGAAGACGCAACGGGAGACCATGGTGGCGCCAGCCACGATCCTTACCGGGGAGCCGAGGCCGAGGAGCCGAGCTAGTGACGACAGAGCATGAGGAGCCTGTGCGAACGATGGCGACGCCTGTCAACAACCAGCGAGTCCAGGCAAGTGCAGCGTGACACAAGGGCGTCACGGACATAAGTACCCAGTACGCATCAGCGATGTCGGTCCCGCAGCCATGCAAGGACCTCTTGAGGGCAACTTCACTCGAGGTAAGCGAATGCCCGTGTTATCGCGCTGCAACGACGATGCCCTGTCTTAGTTGCGTGCTTCGCAAGCTTTCGCAAGTCCATGTCGACCCAACGTCGAGCCAGCACAGCGCGTGAGCTTGTGATTGCTGAGGGCCGCACCGGCAGCGACGTTCACATGGGGTGAACGCCTCAACCCCGTCCCAGCTGAATTCGGGCTGCCCAAGTACAACGTATACAGTCTCTAGTGGATATGGTTTGAGGCATCCCGGCCAGCCGCATAGGTCCCTTGCGGAAGCTGCGTTCATTCGACCTGCAGAAGAAATACGATGCCACCAAGTTCTCAAAAGCCCACAAGATAATCGCAACAGTGGCGTCCGCTGCAGGCCACCAAGTACACGACGTGACTGCCATGGATGCAGTGTCGCGCGAGCGCGCATGCGACCAAGTCCGTGATGACACCTGCGATGGGCCGCCCGTAGGTCAATGACATGAGCTACATTACGTTTCACGACGTTGTACTGAAGCGCAAGTAGGAGTAGCACTACTAATATGCATAATATTGGATAATTCTCCTCTTCTCTCGTGTCGCCGCGCTACTTGTGAAGTCCCATTGCCACATCTCGCGTCGCGCTACAGCGTGCCAACGATATCATTTTCTAGAGTACATGCATATTCATTTATAGAGGTGTTCGCTCATGTTTCGCAAAAGCTTGGGTCATATACCAAAGAGACGCCACATTCGTCTCAGGTATCTCCAACGATGGTCTCCAAGAAGTGATATGTCCATGTAATATATTCTCAAAGGAGGTGGTTTTTGGGTGGCAGAGCTTT
>NW_008246258.1:40212-42003 GCF_000281045.1 Saprolegnia diclina VS20
CTTAGCGCGGACGTGTCCCTTATCATGTGGACCACCGTCGGCAGCGTGACGTCTGGCGCGTCGACATAGCACTCCAACTCGGTTCGGCTCGATGCAGATTTAGGTGGCGCGTGTCCTCGGTCGCTATAGCTTCTCGGTCAAGCAGTGTGCTCGTGCAACAAACCATTTTGCAGAATTCAGTCTAAAAAACGGCCGATACATACCTTTTGGTTTGACGCGTCGCAAGGAACGGACGGATCCAACCTCGACTGTACAAGTGTACAACAGCAGTAGCAACAACAACAATAATAACCCCACGAACGACACTCTATCCATTTCACACAGGCCCAGGCACGTCGACCTACTATCGGCAACACCGATGCTTTCGAAGCTGCATCATTGCGACTACTGCATCCCAGACCGATGGTTTGCTCTCCGCTCGCCACGTGGGCTCTCATCCACAAGTCACTAGCAAGTAGAGAAGTAGAGTTGGCGATGCGAGCGCAATGGAGGGTCCTCTCACGTCGGTACGTCCTTGGCTAGTACGACAATCTTCCTCGTCGAGACCCATGCAACCCTACCCCTTGCTACGACCAGCTGCAACTCCGGCAACAGGACTGAAGAGCATCGACGTTGAAAGTAAAGAGAGACAAATGAAATCCAGACGAGATCGACGACCACGCAGTAAGAAAGGCATATGACGCTCCGTCGTCAGCAGTGCGGGAAGACCTGGAAGCCGTCCGTCGCTTCAAAGACGCGCGTGTCGCCGCCGTAGATGCCATCGATGAGCACCTCGATCGCGCTGTAGCGGAGAATCGGAAACGTCGCGTGCACGCGTTCGAAGAAGGCGCGGACGACGTCGGCAGGTGCTGTGGCCCGCTCCAGCGCCGCTGCCAGCTCGGTCCGCAAGCTCCCAATCACAGTGGACGACTGCGCGAGCAAGCCCTTCCAGTGCGTGCACTGGTCACAGACCATCGGCGCTTGGGTGGCGAGGGTATGCTGCAAGGATTTAATCGTCTCGAGCAGTCGGGCCTTGCTCGCGTTCACCCGCGCAGCGTGTTTGGCGCTGGCGTCGGCCACATCGTCACTGGACGCCTTGGTACGCGCGGCCTCCGCGATCGCAGTGGCCACGTCGGCCGTCAGCTGCGCATTGGTGTGCACGAGGTGACTGTTGGCGGCCATGAGCGTCTCGTTCTGCTGTGCACTGGCAGCGACGGCGTCTTGGGCCAGAGCCAAGGCAGTGCTGGATGCGTCGAGGTCGGCCTGGAGCTGCTGCAGCACCGACGTGAGTTCGGTCTTGTTGCCAAGGAGCGTCTCGATCTGCTGCGTCTGGGTGTCCACGCACGTCGTCGCAGCGTGTAGCTGCAACGTCGTCGCTGCGAGCGCGTCCGTCTTCTCTTGAATCGTTGCTTCGAGCAACAACGTGCTGGCCGTCGCTGCATCGGCGAGCTCCGACTTGGCTGCCTCCTGTTGCTCGACCATGGACGTGAGGCGGCGTGTCTCACAAAGGAGCGCCTCGATCTGCTGCTGGTAGGCATCCGTGGCTTGCTCCTGCAGCGCGATTGATTTCTTGGCCGCGCCGAGGTCGTTCGAGAGCTGCACCATCGCCATGTGCAAGTGGTCCTTCTCGGCTTTGAGAGTGCTGCACATGCGCGTGCAAGCGTCAGCGCGCTCCTGTGACGCGGCCTTGGTCGTGTTCAGATCAGTTTTTGTGTGGTTGAGCTCATATTCAATGCGTTCGAGCACAGCCTTGGTGTGGTCGAGTGCAGCCTTGGCTGCAGCCATCGCGGTCTTCTGCTGCTCGATCTCCGA
>NW_008246259.1:0-629 GCF_000281045.1 Saprolegnia diclina VS20
TGGACGTCGTCGTGTGCGAAGTTCAAGGATACACGCCGTACCCAGTTTCTGCGGCCACCACATGGTGCCACGTGAGCATACAAACTTGCAATGATGGCGCCGGCACGACCAGGCTGGGTGCAGTGGTCGTCGCGGATTGGACATAATTGTGTCCGTACGCACGTTTGATTGGCCAAGACCCGCGTGACTTGCACTGTGACGTGGGACGCCGATTTCGAGCACCATAGGAAAGGGCCCTTGCACGAGGAAAGGGCCAAGAAAGACGAGGAAAGGGGCGATAAGCCAACGTTCCATCGCACCAAAGATAAGCAACGCTGTCAGAGAGGCGACCACTCGAGAGACCCCGCCACCAAGAGCTTCGAAACCAAGTGCTGGACGTTCTCTGCGAGCTTTATACTGTGTGGTTTGGAGCAAGAAGACGCCGTTCTACCGACATCGAACGACAAACGGGAAAGAGCTGGGTGGGAGGGTGACGGAACAACGTTACAACCAACGAGGGCAACAAAAGGACAAGAGGAGATCGAGGAGCTTTCACCAGCGCCCTTTCTACGATTCCTCAAGGTGACATGTGATAGGAGTCCGTCGATTTGATTTGGTTGGAATATCAACGGTTGCCGCTGGTTTCGTAT
>NW_008246259.1:39448-40353 GCF_000281045.1 Saprolegnia diclina VS20
ACCGCCGGCCTTAGCCAGGAAGGGCCCACGCGCCACGTACTGTCCGGGTCCAGGCGCAGCACGCGCGCGTCGTAGATCTGCACGCCATGGCGCACGAGCACCGTATCGTTGACGGCAAACACCTTGGTCGTCGTCGGCGCCTTCGTCATGTTGCTCTTACTCAAAACCTGAAATTGCCTCTAGTCCTGTATCCGGAAACCGGATACAGGACCAAGCTCATTACCCGTACGGAATGAGCAAGAGCCACGCAACTGGCCAACACTAAGAGTGTTGTTCGCGAACGCAATACCACCGGTACAGTAGTATGAATATAACAGCACTCTTATTACATTTATCCCGCGACAGATAGACGGTGTTTACGCCGTCGGCGCGCACTGCGGACGCGAGCGGAGGCTTGGCGTCGCGGGCGCCGACGTCAAATAGTCGACGATGTTTTGGAACACACCTGCGATCGTCGACGGTGTCTCAACTTCGGTGCCCACGGCCGTCGGCGCCGGCGTAAAGTCGTACGCAGGCAACGTGTTGAGATCGGTGGCCGGTTCCGGCTCCGATTTTTGCGATCCCGTGGTGATGCCCGCAAGAATGTTGGACATTGTCTGGGCCGAGATACCAGCGTCGGCGCCAAGGTTCTCGACTTGCTGCTTCGTCTCGCCCTCGCCAGCAGCAACAGCAATCTCCGCAGCGACCCCCGGCGAAATCCCGGCGTCCTCACTGGTCGAGATGATCTTTTCGGGCTCGTTGACCTTGATAATGTCGGCTGCGCTGCCAGGGCTCAGCGCACTCAGCGTGCCAGGGCTCAGCGCAGTCAGCGCTATCTGCTTCAATGCATGTGTTGTTGACATCTCTTGCATCAAACCGCAACAATGAATTACGTAAAACAACTAGGACGTGTACAACTAGTACGA
>NW_008246260.1:0-2363 GCF_000281045.1 Saprolegnia diclina VS20
GCATCGTGTCCGCTGCCCGATGTATGCTTGGACCGAAGTCTCTTTTTGGTCCAACTGCTGTTATAAAATGTGCAATTACGAGAGAGATAGGGGCATAATGCCTATCGACGGCCTTCTTCTTGTCATTTCCAACGCCAACCAGACGTAGTTTCCGTCGCTTTCTATGGTACGAGTCGTCTTGGACGGTTCGACGCAGAAAGTCAAATGTAGCTATTTTTTCGAGTTGACTGATTCGATGCGCGATACCTTAACACAAAACCTTGTCGTTGAAATGAGTCTTTTGGATTTTATGGAACACAAAAGCCTAGTCCACTGGCGCTTGTAGCTGCACGCTTTTTACCCTCCCACAGGTTGCGTCCAGATGTGTACAAGCAGTGCTGGCCATCATCAGTGCCAAGGAAGTTGCTTCCAGCTGTAGTAATGCGGCTGCGAAGGAGCTTGGGGAAGGAGATGAGCCACGGATCGGCATCGGCGACGAGTGACGGCATCTGTTGGGCCACAGAAAGCACGGACGTCGTAAAGCTTGGTTCCACGTAACGTCATCACATACTAACCCGTTCGTCGATCTCGTGTCACAGCGATTACGGCCCACACAAGGGCGCAATACTGGCAACGCCAACGGCCACGATCAAGATGCCTGGAGGGCAGTCGTTGCGTTAGACCATATGTCATGTGTCTCGACTGCAAGTGCCAACCGCACATCTGCACAAGAGCTCTGCGCAAGCTGTCGACCTCCGCCTTGCGGCCGTGACTCGTCGTTCAACCGGTCGTATTACGCACAGATATCGAAAGAAGAACGCACAATGATT
This sequence comes from Saprolegnia diclina VS20, assembly GCF_000281045.1. NCBI lineage: Eukaryota > Oomycota > Saprolegniomycetes > Saprolegniales > Saprolegniaceae > Saprolegnia > Saprolegnia diclina. The sequence continues at coordinate 810 of NW_008246260.1, forward strand.
GCACAGCTTCGAGCCTCTCCTCTACCACCCCCCATTATCACCCGTGCGTACTCTCCAACCCACGTGTGGTCGGACGCTACTTTGCCAGTGGCCCTCTTTTATGCACCCAAGTGCCAGCTGGTGCCAAGATATGGAACACGATCTTTCGAAATTACCGCTTTCTGGGTGCACAGTGTTCCCCAAGGCGACGCACGCACCGAGAGTGCCACCAACGCCAAGCGGTCTGTCCTACTCTAGTCGCGGAATAAAGAGTATTGATAGCTCAGTAAAGTAAATGGCACGCTCGTTCAGACGCCAAGTGTCGTTTAGTTGGCGGCCCATGATGGCGGCCACTGGTCCGCGATACACACATAGTCTGCGGTACACCACATGGTTGCAACGGCAACAATGGCGACGAGGCGTTCAGCGGCCATGAGTATTAGGTTATATGTACGATTCAAGGCGTCTGATCGCGTCTTTTCGCATTTTACCAGGGGCACAACTGACGCCACAGTGGACACACGAGCCTCGCACTGGTCCGAGCTTGGCTGGCGTCCAAGATTCGTGCTGAACCGTAGCGAGCACAGTGGGCCCTCCATACGTGTACACTATGCAGTGATATACTGGCGCAGCTACGACGACTGATTCATCCTCTGTTCCGAACGGCGGGACGAGTCATTCCGCAACTTGCGCCATGCCCCTCATCGACCTCACCTCGATCGACGACGTGAAAGCGTACGTGGCTGCGATCGAAGCGAGTCCGTGCAGTACGGACACGCCATACTTTTGCATGCCGCCAGCCATCAACTCCACCACCCTGACACAAGGCGCGCTTTGGGCAACATCGCCGCCGGCCGCCAAGCCAACATCGTCATTTTGCGACGAGCAAATGGAGGAGCAGTACCGGCTCAAGCGACTACGGCGCGAGCGCGGCGAGTCGACACCGCCCCGTATGACCCACTACCACCGCCAACGCGCCGAGATCAAGCTCCTTCGAGGCGTGGCCGCCGACTTGACCTCCCAGCTGCGCCACCTCGAGGCCAAGCACGTCACGTCACATCGTGGCAACTGGTACCAAGCCTTGCTGCGCGAAAAAGTAGCGATGGACCTCAGTATCTCGACCAATCGCAGCCTTCGGCGCCAGATGCGACTCGTGCTCCAGCGACGGGAAGCCATTCAGACAGCGGTGTTTGCCCCCGAACCCGACGAGGATCCGTTTGGTTAGTCGACGACTCGTAGTCTTTCGTTGGTCTCTATGGATAATATTGTACATTTTGATTTATCGCATCTGGTACTGAGTAGACGCAACGGCATTTGAGACCCAAGTGACGTGGACCCAAAGGAATAAAAGTGTTTTATATATTTGCGTGGACCCTTGGTTCTTGGAGTAGCAATAGCCCCGCGGTTGACAACTGACTGGAAGGTGGCTCCAGCATATCAAGGGGCGTAAAATTTGGATCGTCTATCGGTCACTCTAGCAACGTTATGACCTAGATTAAATGTGGTTCGAAGAGCGGACTTTTCGAGTCGTCCAGCGATGGCTGGCAGTACAAACATGCTCAGTCGCCGACGAAC
>NW_008246260.1:30117-30997 GCF_000281045.1 Saprolegnia diclina VS20
GGCCTCGGTGTTGGGCTGTGGCGCCATGACTGCTGGGACGCGGTAAATCGCAAGTGCAAAGTGGGCAGACAGCGGCGGATCTTCCTGGTGGGATGGGCGTCGTGCGAGTGTTGCACACAACGAAGCGTATTTCAACAACACAACTCTCGACGGATTCATCCTCCTGGTGGATCCCCATCTCGTGAGGTGCGTTCATTTTGGGTTGGCTGGGATTGTCAGACAGTAGTAATGTAGGCTTCCACACACACGCTGAGACCCGTGCTTGGCCGCGCTGATGCGCTTGGGTCCAGCGCTCCTCGGTGCGGAGCCGGCTGATATAACACCAGTGAGGCTGGCTTGGCTCGGGCCGTCTGCCAACCTGCAGTGAATTTGAAGGTAGCCGGCAGTAGTGGTGCAGATCGCTCCGTTGCCTGGATCTGGCGTGGTTGGAGACTTTCGTGGGCGATTGTACGTGGTGCGCCTGTAGGACGCGCACCATTCTTCCTCGATGCATCAACGTCCCCGCGCAAAATGTGGCGTTTTGGCCAATCGCGACAAGCATTGCTGGCATCTCCTGGCGTCGACAGCAGGAGAAAGGAACCATCGACGTTGAATGAGATGGGTCCAGCATCCCCCCGCACGCACACGGGCATATCAGCACTCAAAGACGAAGAACCGACGGCGAGAACGGCGTTCTGCCTTTGTTCTGCGTGTCGGACCTCCTCGACCTTCCGAGAAATTTGCGTGATTTTTTAATATTGCTGCAGACAAGGAACGGCATATCCATCGTGTCGATCGATGCTTGTTGATTAGGGTAGTTGCCGTTGCTCCTTTTGAGGCATGCGTTGATCCATTCTGGCGAGCTTAACCGAACGTGCCGAGTGGACACTACAACGCGACG
>NW_008246260.1:32536-33320 GCF_000281045.1 Saprolegnia diclina VS20
CGATACAGAACCACGCCGACGTCCGCGCCATCATCGCTACCTTCCAGCAGGACTTGACTGAGATCACGCGTCTTGGCGTCAAGGTCTTTGTAAAAAAAGGTCGATCTAAAAGACTTTTGCCTCTCGAGGTCCGTCTAAATCACCTGGCGGCCACAAAGTTTTTTCGCGGTTTTTTGGAGGCCGACCAAAAAACCACGAAAGACCAACCGGTGCGAGCGAAAAGTTTTTTCAAAGTCCGTAAGAGTTGGGTGAAAATAGATATCCGTACAAAATGGCCTTATCCGTAAAAGACCTCGGGTAAAAAACCAACCGGTGTGGATGCCCTAACAATGACGAGCGACCACGACACGGACCTGGTGTTTCACGTCGAACAAACACAGATTGCATTCTTGCATTGCACGTCACTGTAGACAACAAGGTCAAGGTGATACACGCTTTGGCTTGAGCGAAACGACCGAGTATTTCGCGCGTCACTCAGCCCCACGCCACCCGAGTCACTGGCCATCAAAAGCAACGCTTGTACTAGTACCTCTCAACGTGCAAGGTTCATTACCAGTGACATCGAAGGAGGAGCTCCATCCTCATAAAAGTCCAGTAATGTAGAAAATTAAAGACATATGAAAACAAAAAGCAAGGTCAAGGTGACCTTGATGCACCCCCTCCGAATGATGCGGCGCCCCGAGCTCAGATGAGACTTTTGCCGTTTCGACATTGGAGACGGCGGAAGTACACATAGCAACTGAAAAACATTTTTCGTCGCGACCGAGTAGTCTACATACCTGGA
>NW_008246260.1:33420-38168 GCF_000281045.1 Saprolegnia diclina VS20
CAACTCTTCTACGCCACAACCTTAAAACTCAACGGGCTATTTACCGTAGCTTTATTCGAAGCCGGGTCGGTTTCGACCGGAGGCTCTCGACGACACCGTTGGCAGAGAACTGCGCCACTTCCATTTTTTTCAATTCTATTGGGAGCAAATGCGAAGCACTGCGGAATTTCGTGTCTACAAGTTGTAAACCCACTGCAATACATCTGTGCCTGAAAACAACACGGTTTAGTCTGTACAAATACTTGATGCGAGGCCAATAGCGATAAGATAACTCCAGCAGAGCGATTTTCAACTTGATAAAACTTGGCAGCGGCCGTGAAACTTGGCGACAGCAAAACTCGGAGTGTATTTGCATCAACTAGTCCGCCAGAATCAGGGCGTTTCAACCCAGCGTACAACTTTTTCGACAAATAAGCCATCCATGGCATCGGCATCGGAACAATCAGGGCAGAGATGGGTCATCCAGTGCCTCGATTGAGAGGCGCAACCCTGACCGTACCTGAAACGAATGATCTCGGTTTCTGCCAGGCGAGCCGGGCAAGCGGTGTTGAGACCGGCTCGTGTGTCCGCTGGTGAGCCACAGACACTGCCAGACATGGCCCACCAACGGTTACACGGGTGGTTGTAAGCTCGGCGGCTAGTGCCGAAGACTAAGCGAGCTCGCGCTTCTCGCGAGCGCTCACTTTTTGGATTTGCCTCATAGTGGTCTCTGCTCTCGAAGCTTTCAGTGTGACAGCAGTTCGCGGAAACACCACCTCTAACCCTAGCCCTGTGCTGCGAGTCAATAAAATCCAATCTTTCAACGCGGGCACACATAGTACATACGTATACCCACTACTATCAAAATGTCTTTAACGCTGCACTATTGTGCAATGGATGACAATGCAATGGCGTCGGGCAAACAGCAAACATCGAAAATGCGAGAATGAGGGTTTCTCGTCGTTACTGCCCAATCCCCTTTGACGGAACGCTGATATCTTAGCGATCTTAGCGATCTTAGCGATCCTGCCAACGGCAAATGCGACATGCTTTTAGAAACGACGGGATCGATCGAGTCCCCCACTTTGCATTGTCGCTTCCCTTTGCCCATCAAGCATGCCGCCTCGGCCCGACCCTGACATCTACGCCACCGTCGTCCGCAGCGACGGCACATCAATGTCGGGACAGGAGCCCGAATCCCCTGGTGATAGGCTCAACATGAACGACGCGCCGAACGCGACGCTCATCGAAGACAAGGGCCAATCCGCACGTGGCAAATTCTACCGACCCGACATTGACGGTCTCCGAACCGTCGCGATCGTACCGGTCTTGCTCTTCCACGCGTACCCCGAGACGTTTACGAGTGGCTTTGTCGGCGTCGACGTCTTCTTTGTCATCTCGGGTTTCCTCATCTCTGGCATCCTCTTCAAGGAAATGACGCGCGGCTCGTTTTCGTACAAGAGCTTTTACAGCCGCCGCATTCGCCGCATCTTCCCGACGCTGCTCGCCGTCCTCTCGGCCACGTGGTGGCTTGGCGCCTTGTACTTGCTGGCCGCGCCGCTCAAGCGCCTCGCTGCCACAATGCTCGCGGGCTCGCTCTTCAGCGCCAACCTCCAAGTGCTCTCGCTGGACATGGGCTACTTTGACGACAGCGTCCAGACCAACCCGCTTCTGCACCTCTGGTCGCTGGGCGTCGAGGAGCAGTTTTACATCTTTTGGCCGTTCGTGGCCAAGGTCGTGGCCTCGCTCGACGTCCGTCGCGCGCTATCGCTGCAAGTTGGTCTCGCCGCGCTGAGCTTTGGCCTCAATCTCGCGTTCCTCGGTTTCCGCGGCTCCAACAAGTATGCGTTCTACATGCCGCTGTGTCGGTTCTGGCAAATGGCTGTCGGGGGACTCGTCGCGTACGTCAGCGCGCCGCCAACGACCTCGATGGATCCGCTGGTCACGCGTGCCTCGGACATGCTGCGCACGCACGCGCGGTCGCTCACGGTTGCGGCCATGTTGCTGCTGACGGTGGCGTTTCTGGCGCTCGACGAGGCGAGTGCGTTCCCGGGGGCCTGGGCTCTCCTGCCGACCATCGCAGCCGCGCTTCTCATCGGTGTCGGTCCCACGACGTCACTTCACACGCACGTCTTGAGCGCATCGCCCATGATCCTTGTCGGCAAGCTCAGCTACGCCTTGTACCTCTGGCATTGGCCGCTTCTCGTGTTTGCCAAGGCGCGGTATCCGAACGCCGACACGCGACCGCTGTACATGGCGCCGGGCGCGATGCTTCTTGTGTCGTTGGTGCTAGCGTGGGTCTCGTACACGTCGATCGAGGCGCCGTTGCGGTCGCATCGATCCAAGAAGGTGGTGGTCGGCTTGGGTCTGGCGATGCTGGCCATGACGCTACTGGCCGCGTGCACGTATGCGATGCCGGCGCGCGTGTCGATGACGCAGATCGAGCTGGACGCCATGTTGGAAGAAGAAAACGCAGCGGTGACGACGTCGCGTGGTGACACAACGTCGAGCGGTGCGGGTGTCAACGCGTCGGCGGAGTGGACGCAAGTGAAGGCGACGACAGTGACACCCGTGAACGTCTCGTCGACGACGGCACCGGCAGTGGTCGCAACGGCTACGACGGCAGGCAAGCCATCGGTACCCGTGAACGCCCCCGTTGTCACCACGACCGTCGTTGCTGCCTCGACAGCAGCTACCAAGAGTCAAAAGAAGACACTCAACTCGAGTCGGGGTCCGCGGTTGTCGCCACCGACGTACCTCAAGATCATGGCCGCCAAAGACGACTGGCATCCCAACGTCGGGTACACACCGATGCCAGCGAGCTACCCCCTCGCACCAACGTCCCTGGACGCCATGGTCCTCAACGATGGTCACTTGGAGAACACACTCGTGGTCATTGGTGACTCGCACGCCGACATGTGCAAGCCGCGGTTTGCGCAGCTCCTCGCCGAGCGCGGCCCGAGCCAGTTTCCGACCATCTTGTACAAGTCGTGGAACGGCACACCGGTGCTGTCATGTAACCCCGACGTGTATACGCCCAACTTGCGCATCGTTCAGACGCTCAAGCCCAAGGCACTCTTGCACGTTGCGCACTGGTACCAGTACTTGCAATGGAAGGGCGACCCCAACGCACCGGCCCACGCGACGCCCCCGTGCTGTGCAGCGGACAAGCTTGACACGTGCAAAACGATACAGAACCACGCCGACGTCCGCGCCATCATCGCTACCTTCCAGCAGGACTTGACGGAGATCACGCGTCTTGGCGTCAAGGTCTTTGTTGCGACCATGTCGCCGGCAGGGGACGCCTTTGACTTCAACCACATGCTCAAAGGCAACAGCGTCGGTGCTGTCGGTCCCGTGAGCCGACGTGCGTTCCGCGCCTCTCAGCAGCCGCTGCTCGGGATGATCGAAGACGCCGTCGTGGCCGCCAACGCGACGCTGATCGATTTTTCTGACAACCAGTGCGATGGCGACGTCTGCGAGGTGCTCGACCCCTACGGAAACCCGATCATGAAGGATCTGCACCACTTTCGACCAGCATATGCACGCAAGTACCTCGGTGTCCTTGACCAAGTCGTGGATGCGGCGATGAGATAATGCTAGTTCTGATGCTACGGGTCCAAATGTTCAAGACACATAAGAAGACTATATATTTACTGCATACTAGTATAGTCGAGCTGCATAACCTTGCTACCACGTTCCATATGAGCAAGGAATTAAGAGATATTCCCTTGCATATGAGGCGCGGTGCACCAACCGTAGAATGCCATTCGTGATTCGCAACGCTTTGCCTATATGACGTGGCAGCGTGCGCAGCGCGATCGCACACGGTTTCACATGTAACAATGACGTGGCGGCACGAGCGACCACGACACGGACGTGGTGTTTCAAGTCGAACAAACAAAGATTGCATGCTTGCACTGCCCATCACTGTAGAAAGCAAGGTGTGCGTCGTTCACGTTTCCGATTTGCGTACAGAGTCCAACGTCGCGTTGTAGTGTCCACTCGGCACGTTCGGTGCTACTACAGTGTACGGCAGCGTGTGCCAAGTAGCAGTGTCGCAGAAATACATAAGATTAGTCACGAAGTTCGGTGGTCGGCTTGGTACATGGCCATTCCCGCGCGGTGCAGACTGCCAATCGGGCGGTGCGCGGGCAAGGCATGCGACGCATCAAACACCAGTTTGTCGGCCAGGACCGCGCGCTCGGCCGTGCGAAACGACTGGCGCGGCAGCGTGAGGCGCGCGACGGTCACCGGTGGCGACGCGACTTCGGACCAGCGCACGCTGGCATCTTCGACGGGCATCGGGTGCTCGGGCGTGTCGCGGCGCGCTTGAATAGCAAAGTCAAACGTCACGTCTTCGCAATGCAGCTGTGCTTGCGCCTGAGTCGTGAGAAAGTCGTCGAGTACGGGCTTGACGCGGGGCACAGGCGCTGTTCGCGTCGGCATCAGCACATACTTGACCGCCTAAATGTACCATTTCGTAAGCAAATCCAATGGTTCTCGTCTCTACTACCATGGCCTCGCCAAACGCGAACGGCAGCGCGCTGTAGAACGGAATGTTGAGCAGCGACGACGGCACAATGCGGGGTTTCGACAGCGCCTTGAGGCGGCGCCACTTGCCTTTGACGACCATCTTGGTCTTGAAGACCGCCGGCGAGTCGCGCAGGCTGTCGCGGAGGAGCTTGGCCGTGCCAAGAGCCACCGATGGGCTGCTCACGAGCAAAAAGTCCTGGCTACGGGGCTCGGTCGACTCGGGAATCTTGTCG
>NW_008246261.1:0-8239 GCF_000281045.1 Saprolegnia diclina VS20
GCAGAAATTTGGAGAACGCGATGTGATTGGCTAAGAGCTTCTCCACCCGTCCGCGCTATCCTACACTGGCTCTGTAAAATTTCCAAATATGTAAAAAAATACCGGGGAAATGCCCCACCGGTCCCTGTAAATCGCCCTGTATCTGTATAATTTTTACCGGGTGGAGCAAAAATTGGCCGAGCGCCCTGTATCCTGGTGCCCGATACAGGGCGCCCGGGCACCCTGGCTTTTTACCCGGTAAAATCGCGAATGACTCATATTTTGTATACTAGTCAAAAAATGAATACAAAATCGAATTTAAAGACGAAGTTCGAAGTTATCGACGCCATACAAATCGCGACTCCCGGCATCTTTTTACAGGGCGACCGGTGGGGCGTTTTGTTTTATCTTGCTCTGTATCGCGATATACAGAGCGAAATCGCCCGGTAAAAAAACCCAGAGCCAGTGTGGGATACGGGGAACCGGTGGAGATGCTCTAACAGGATTTTCCACGCAAGCCGCACTGGACCGATCGCGAGGACAATACTGTCTATAATGTTAGCTCTATGCTTTAATAGCAGTCAACTCGGTACAATAATGTCTATAATCTAAGTGGCAATCGGCCGGTACGGCATGCGCACGCCATAGTTGCCAGCGCGCCCCATGGCCTCAGTCGTGTGACCCTTGTCGAAGAGAAGGTCGTTCGTGCCACTCCACAGCATCGTGCCTAGGAACGAGTCAATATCAAGGGATGCCAGCCGACGCCAGTACCTTTGTACAGCGCAGAGCCATTGAAGGCGTTCTTGTAGGCTTGGCCGGGCGGCGGCATTGGCTCGACACACCCGAGGCTGCTGCACGCACCGAGCAAGAGCTTGTCGGCGCCAATCGCGGGGACCCAGTACTTGGGGATGCGGTGGTTCATCATCTCGTCGTAGTCGCCCTACACAATTAGCGTCACGCCGCACGAAGGAGAAGCGTGCATACGTTGGACGGCATGTTGTAATACATAATGTTGACCCAGTCGACAAGGTCCTTGATTTCGTTGGGAATGCAGCGCCGCCACCCGCCCTCGTAGACCTGCGAGCAGCCTGCGTAGCCGGGCGCCGGCTGGTCGTACGAGGTCGGAAACTCATCCCACGTTAGCAAGTACTTGGGCTCGGTTGGTTTTCGAATCGCCTCCATACCTACACCGATAGCATTATTCTCTTTGCCATTCGCGAAATATCGATATTACCGTCACGGAGACCGGCGAGGTACTTGAGCACTGTCGGGCTTTGGTTCTTGAGCCAGTCGTTGCGGGCCTCATGGGAGTTGCCCGTCTCATCGTCCATGTCGATGCCATCAAAGTCGAACCTACGCCACCCGTCGATCGATCGATTGTTGTCGATCGGGACTCGTACTTTTTCACTACGTCGATGGACGACTGGAGGAAACGACCAAGGGCTTTCGGCTCTTGGAGCGAGAAGAACGAGTGACGCGAGTCAGCGCCGCCAATACTGACGAGTTGCTTGATGCAGCGCCTGGATATTGCACATCAGATGAGGAGCGCGACTTCCATTTGTGGTCGTCGGTGCGATTTCGTACATGCGAAGCTGGGCCATGCAGTGCATGATAGCTGCGTCGTCCCAATACTGGAGGGACTGCGCGACATTGCCCTTTTCATCGACCGTGGCAAAGGCCCAGTAGACGTGCGTGACGTAGCGCGTGCTCGGGTCGTTGACGAGCTACGAAGCATGGCGTTGCCCTTCAATGGGTCGGCAGCAGCAGCGTGCACATACCATGGCGCAGTCCTTTTGGGTTTCCCAAAAGACGGCAAAGACGCGGTCGTTGGGCGTCGCCGCGGGGCACGTTTGGCAGTCGTCGTGCATCGGGTCCTACGTTTGGATTGAGTTGCGGCGACAGAGTTGGTAGCGTACGTAGTATTCGTGCCGGTGGCATTTGCGCACTTTGCGCTCGAGTTCTCGCCACGGAATCTCGTGGTGCACGGCCAAGCAGCTCTCGCCAAGCACGTTCTCTTCGGCGTATGCGCTCGAGTGGAGTGGCTCGTCGAGGCAGTAAGTTTGGACGAGGCCTGCAAAGCCGTAGCTGACACCGGCGAGCATCGCAACTAGACAACCGGATCAGTGCCTATGGTAGACGAAGCGAGACGCACGGCCAAGAAGGAGGGGCCACGCGTGGCGGTACGTGGCCTCGAACCGCTTCTCCTCGAGCATCGGCTTGGCTTCCGACAGGATCGGGATCGACCGCCGCGACATGGGCGTCGAGGACATGGACGGGTTGGTTGACGCCATGATGCGATATGGCGAAATGACACCTAGCTGCAGAGGCAGCGACCACTCTTGCAGGAAAAGACAGATGGGCACTTCGCGCCATCGTGAGCAGACAGTCCTTGCATGTGGATGTTGACATGATCCTGTACTTCGATTGCCCCTTGTGTGCACTGGGTTGCGCGCGAGATAGGATGGTGCTTGCGCTTCGGTGGGTTGAAGTTTATTGAACAAGAGCTTGAATGACAAGTGTACACTGGCGAGGCTTTCAGCGAAGCACAGCGCAACGTCACCCTGGCCACCTGGTGCATGCTCATCCACCCAACTGCATTACATCACGTGAGGTAGCGCCAGGGCAAATGGACCTGCCTCCACGCCGGTTCACGCCGGCGAAACACGATTAACTAAGCTACTTGATGCTTTCTTGACGCATGATAAGGGACATCGCTCGTCTGCTCAAATAGCGACGAGAGAGTTGGGTTTTGCACTACAGTGTACTGTCAGCTCTCCGGCCTTTCTAGCCGACAGGCCGGTATTCCGCTATAGACCTCTTATAGCCGACATGTATGCCTTGCATGGCCAAGGCAAGGACCAAAAACGCAGTTAAGAAGCTCCTTTTGAATTTTGTTGGACTTGTGATTGTCGACCACACTTGTTGCTGGCTGATCTCCCAAGAGTTTTCCGCCACCTCGAATCTCAATCTCAATCTCAACGGATTTTGAATCTCGTTCGACGCGCGCCACACGACTCTGGTTTTATCGACTGTCGACGTGGCGCCAACACATTACTGCATACTTGGACGACGCAGTTGTCCTTGACGTCGTATAGAAGCATCAAAGTCCATGTCCCTGACGCCCGTATCAGGCGCCGACAGCTATGTCATTTGCGCCTGCAGTTTCTTCGCGCTGCAGCCGCCGAATCTACGGTCGCAAGCGTGCTCCAGCTTCTTCGTTGAAGGGGCACAGCGCGTGCAGAACAGAAGTCCACCGTGTGCTTGTACCTCGAGAGGGACCCTCAGGTACAGGTATAGTCCTCGCACGTCATCATGTTTGACAACGCAAATGACTTTGCCTACATTGGCAATCAATCTCCAGGCGAGAACGGACCGTACAACACCCCGAAGACTGCGTTGAAGCTGCGAACAAGAAGATCGTTGCATCCGCTTGCCGCTTCTATTGTGCCACGTAGTTGAAGTCGTGGCGCGAGGCTACTCATTTTTAAAATTTATCAGCTTTGACCCAATGTAATTCGATATCTCCTGAAGACACAAAGGTTCTCGGCCTACCAGTGACCACGAGATCGCCCCGTGACTCGACTTGTGGCACCTCGAGAAGCTGTGCATGTGATACAACTGCCTGGACGCTCGACGGCAATAGCTCGCACGCGTCAGTCGTATCAAGTGGTTGTGACGTCGAATCTAGATGCAATTGCATACGAAACCACATTTCGGTCCAGAGTCTGGTCACGCCTCAGACAATGTAGCGTTCTCTAGAGTATTGCATGCTTTGGAAGAACGCACTGGGCGGGAACGGCCGTGTGGAGCTCCATCGGCGCTGCCACGTGCGACGGTCATGGGAAATTCCGCGAGCTGTGTCGGTTTCGTATCCGGATATCCGGATAAAGACGTGACACGGGAGCATCATGGCATCGCTTCATTCCGGTTTTTTCGTTTCCAAATCTTTATGACGCAGGCCAGCAACCTCCACGAGGTGCTGCAGGCGACGGGCGACGAGGTCGAGATCCTCCGCGCGCTCCTGCGCTGGAGCGAGCAGAAGGCGACGTCAACCTACTCGAGCGTCAAGCAGCACGAGTACCCGGTCGTGGGCCATCTCTTGACAGCGACCGAGTCGGTCGCCAAGCGCGTGAACGCGACCGGCTGGCTCGGGTCGCTCTACGGCTACGTCGACCCTGTCGCGGCCAAGATTGACCAGACGCTGAGCCGCCACGTGCTCAGTACCATAAGCCTCCTTCTGCAAGCCAACGAGCCATTGTCGCCGACGACCAAGTCGCGGTCGATCAACTTTGCGCCACGAGGCGTGCCTGCAGCCGCGCCCGTCGCGGACGAGTCGACAAAAGAGCTGCAACTCGAACTTGAGACACTACGATCGGTCTTGCGCATGATCCGCCAAGAAAACCAAGGGCTGCGCCATCTCGAGATGGAGCTAGAAGTGCTTCGATCGACCTTGCAGCGCTTCCACGGCGAGAACGAGGAGCTGCTCCAAGCCAACACGGCAGCCACGATCAAGACCCGCCACCTCGAGTCTGAGATTGCGACGCTCCATGCGGCTGTAGCGGCCGCCCGCGCCGACGCGACCGCTGCCGCAAACGAGACAGGCGAGGCCAACGCCCGTGCCAAGGCCCTCGATGCCGACGTCGAATCGCTCCGCGCATCGCTCGAGTCGCTCCGGCAAACAAACGCAACGCTGCAGCAAGAGTTGATCGACGTGCACACATATCGCGCGTCCAAGGACGGCCAGACCGTCGCCGAGCTCGAGGCGCTCCTCGCCGAGAGCAACGTTCAAAATGCATTATTGGAAGCCGAAAACAAGCAGCTCAAGGTCGCGCGTGCACGCGGCTCGTCAGGCGCGCAAAAGCAAAAGCACTTGGCTCGGACGCAGAGCATGAATATGACTGGCCTCTAGCATCGTCGTGAGCTGCTCCATCGCATCCTTCCCATGCGACAGCGCCGCTGCGAGAACGTCGGCCTTGGACTCGTCCATCGTCAGCACGGTCACCGCGTCACTCGACCTAGTTGCATATATCCTTCAATTCCCAACATGTCATCTTCTGTCATACCCGCGCAGGTAGGCCATGGGCTTGGCCGTGTACGGGCGGAAGACGCTGACGATCATTTGCACATCGACGGCGAGCTGGGCGCGGCCGGGCGCCGAGATGGTCTACATCATTTCCTGACTACGAGGAGCTAGGAACGATGCGCCTACCTTGTGGTGCAAGATACTGTTGAGGAGGTACCCGTCGAGCTCGGTCGCCACGTGCTTCCAATACGTCTGGAAGAGCGTCGACGAGAGCGCCGTCTGAGCTTGTGCCTAATGCACTGTCACTACGCCGAAGTGCATCGTGCAACAGATGTACCAAGTGCTGCGTCAGCAGTCGCAAGCCGTCGCCGAGTTCACACGATACGTCTTGCACAATGTACTCGAGCGCTTGTGTCGTCGTCCACAGCGGACTAGAGTTGGCGTCTTACGCGTGGTTCTTAAGGACAAGAGTACCTGGTTCGGTACCGCGTTTCCCATGCGCCGACAATGGCCGTCACGGAGGCAGTCAGAAGGTCGGCCTCGAGTGCTTCGACGAGCGTTCGAAAGAGCGTGATTTCGTTTTCAAACATGGAGCCTTCCAGTACCAGAGTCTCGCTGTCGTCATTGCCAGCGTCCTTGTCTGGGACGACCTCGTGGGGCGTCACGGCGTCCGGCGACGCCTTGAGCGACTGCCACACACTCTAATCACCGAGTGAGGTCAACGCACGCACGTGGTACCACGTACCGAGCCAACTGAGAAGGCAGCCGAGAGTGCAGCCGTGGGTACAATGAGCGACGCAGGACCCAAAAGCGCGTTCGTTACGACTTGGGCTTCTTCGCGCTTGAGGAGTGGGTTGAGATGCGCGAGTCCTTGCACTTGCGGGAGACGCAGGCGCAACGCAGGGCGCTGGATCTTGGCGGCTTTTGCCATCTGCAAGAGCTCGACAAACAGCGCCGTCTCGTCCCACTCGGTGAGCACGAGCCGCACAAAGTGGCAGCTGTTGACGGCGGCGCAATACCGATGCCACGTCGGGTCCTAAGAGGACACGTCACGATGACACATCCCACGTTTCAGACGAGCGCACCGACGGCGCGTGCATGGCTGCATAGATCTTTTGGGTCTTGGCATACGTCGCAAAGAGCGTGTACGAGTGCTGCAAGAACGGCTTGAGCACTTGTACAACGTACGCATAGCGATGCGCGGGGTCCGAGAGCCCTTGGAACCTGATCACAAATTCAGGACAGGACATTAGCGATGTCGGTACCGCTGTTTCAGCGCGTCCAAGCACGAGGCGGCGGCGTACGCGGCATTGGTGACGCGGAGGTCGTCATCACTCGCATCGAGCACGAGGTCCCACGCTGTTGCGTCTTGGAGGTACGTAGTCAGAAAGGACTGCGCGTACTCACGGTCCATCTGGGTCCAGAGGCCAAACACTTTGGGCGATTGTGCGACGAGGTCGAGGACGGTCGGGATGCGCGCGCGTTTAAACTGCTGGTGCGGCTGGACAGTCACGTAGCCAAAGTCGTCCCGCAGCGTCTGAGAAAAAAGAGATCTTAGTCGGCGCTCAGAGACATATGCACACCTTTTCAAACGCAACGATTTCATCGATCGCGTGGCACAGCAGCGGCTTGCTCTAGCAGCTCATCAGTAGGATGCAAATCTCATTACATCCGTGCGATACCTCCACCACGAGCGGCAGCAGCGCCGAGACCTTGTGTCGCAGCGGCATCAAAAGCCCTTGAATGAAGAGCGACTACAGACAGTGAACGTCAGTGCACGCAAGCAAACCGACGCTACCATCGCATCCAGCGGGTGCTTGGTGTCGGGCATTGACGCTGTCGCGTCGCGCAGGGCCGGCGCCACGCACGTTTGAACAAAGGTATAGTGCCCACTACGCACCGAGGTTAGGGTCCCATCCTCGGGCATACGTGTACTGGAGGGTCTCGAGGATGTACGTAAAGAACCACTCGGGCTTGGTGACGTCGTTCGTCTTTTGCTGAGTGTCGAAGTGATACCGAAAGCGCTGTACAAGAGGTGAGAGGAGGCACTCGATGGCCCACAGGTCGAGTCCCTACGAGAGAGCTCAGCCAATGGCGTTGGCGTATTTCAAATGAGCACCGTCGCCGAGCTGTCTCCGATGGCCACGGACGCCAGCGAAAGCTGCAGCTGCACGAGGCGGGCAAACGTAGCGCGAAAAGCCTCGCACGTGTCGGCCTATGCCTATCGTCAGCGTTGTGCAGGGCGTCGCAATTAGCAAAACCATCGTCTCGCGGTCGGCGTCGCTCAGCGGACGCGGCCAGTCGAGGTCGCCCAAGATACTCTCGAGCTGTTCGGTGTGGAACGCTTGGAACGCGTGTGCCAAGTACGCCATGCGATCTGTAATGAGAGTCTATGCACGGATGAGCACAAGACGCAAAGATGTGACATGGGCGTACGCGCAACTTCAAGTGCAAACTGGTCTCGAGACCAAAGAGCGTCGGCAGCCTGGCGTTGATGGCCGCGAGCGCCACGAGCGAGTCAATGTCGCCTACGAGTCGTAAATCACATGCATGAAACGCAGCCGTCGATGTTACCGTTGGTGGTGTCCTTGGCGCGAGTGCTAATGGTCTCGACTTCGAGGAGTACGTTGAGGTACTCGACATGGCGCTGCAAGTGCACCAAGCGGCTCTTTTGCGGCGCAATGAGCGCGCAGAGATCGCCCGTGTAGGCATGCAGATCGCTCAATTCAGCGTCAATGACGGCGGCAGAGTCGGCTGCTTCGTGCATGTGCGCGTGCTGCTGCGCGATGTGGTGCTTTTCCTTCGCCTGCAGAGCAGGCAACGCGCTTTCGATGGCAAGATTCTCTGCAAGGAGGACGGCCATGGCCTCCTTGGCAGTCACCAGTAGCGCGGTCACTTGTCCTTTCTCGTAGACTTCCATCGACTCGAGCTGGGCCTCGCATTCCTGCAGGCGATCCTCCGCCGGCGCCTCCGTCATCTCGCTGTTCGACACGTTGCCACTCGGTCCGACTTTTGGCCAATCAGCGATGACTTATTGCTTCCGGATAAACCTTGTATAATCGATAAATATTTAAATGACACAGTATCTGCATGATAGCATAATATAGTGTGTCAAAGGGTGCACGTGTATAGTATTATATAGATGCTGGCATCAGGGGTCTTCAACCCACCGTTTGACAAGTGTACACTCTTTCCTAGTGCATCCCGAGATGCTACGTCACACGGCTCAAGCGGCGC
>NW_008246261.1:30387-31437 GCF_000281045.1 Saprolegnia diclina VS20
TCGAAGAGACGGCACGGCGCCAACGAGCGCTCGTGCTCGCCAAGCCAGCGTCGTCCGCCGAGTCGGGATAGGTGTAGTAGGGTTCAAAGCCTCGCTACATAGTATCTTGGTTTCTTATATTATAAGAAACCGAGGCGTTCTCGTCATGCCTTTGGCGGCACGCGATGGGCTTGTCGAGAGTTGCCAACACGGTTGTGACGCGTCCACATTTCCCGAAAATCGTCACTTTACCCGTCAAAGCGGTGTGTGTGACTGCGGCCAGCGGTGTAATTTCCGGAATCCGTACAGTACACACCGTAATTCAGTTGCGTACTTTCGAGCCCGATAACAAATGACCCAGCACGCGGACGCGGAATACGAGGCAGCGCTCGCGGCGGAGGACGCGGGCGAGCGCCTCAAGCTTCTGGCCCGCGACATCACGCGCACCGTCGGCCGCTACGCCATCGCGTGCACATACACCGCCGACACGAGCTCGGGGCTCCACTTCGGGCGACTGCAACCCAACAGCGCCGCTCTCGTTCGGCTCTTTTTGTCCACGGGACAGTTCGACGTGGCTCTCGCTCGCGTCGATTGCCAGCCGGGCTCTCTGGTCGTGACGGCGCTCAAGATGCATCCTCGCCCGGCGACGCCCAAGGTCATTCGCCAGCGCGTGCGATACTCGTCGTTTGCGCGCTGGTCTGGTGACGTCCGCCGCGGCGCCGTCGTCATCCTTGTTTGGCCCAAGATGCTGCGTTTGCGCTTCCTCGGCTTCGAGGAGGTCTTTTCGATGCTCCAAGACCCCGATGGCTTTGAGCAGGTCGCAGGGCTCATTTGTGGTATCCCTACGCCATCGGTCGTGCCCCATCTCTTGAGCCTTGCGGGCAACGCGACGGGCGCACCCCGCGCGCCGAACAACGCCAAGGTGCTCGTCGGTCGTCTCTTGGTCGGCGTGGCGCATCCGCTCGGTGCAGAGTTTTGCGTCAAGTTCTTGCACAAGACCTCGACGATGGATCGCGGCTGCGAGCAGTTTGTGTTCCGCGCCTTGGCGCTGCACGGATGGATGCGCATCGG
>NW_008246261.1:34059-37422 GCF_000281045.1 Saprolegnia diclina VS20
CCCGGGATCCATTCCCCGATGTTTGGCTCAGCTCCAAGCTCCCCGCGGTGCTTGCGTACAATGTGAGCATGTACGACACGCCGACGCTGTACACGGTGTCGCAGTCGATTTTGGGCCACTTTGCATTCTCGCCGGTCAACATTTTGGCGCCCGCCATTGTGCAGCTGGACAACATGCCCCCGAGCGTGATCGCGCTTCTCGACCGCGCCATCGAGTGGCTTCACTACGATCGATCCTTCGCGACGACGCGCGGTCTCACGAGCTTGCTCCAGCTTCTCTTGACGCACGACCGCCTCGGTGCTATGAACCCGCTCTGGTCCCGGATCGGCGTCGTCATTCCGGCCATCTTCCAAGTGGTGACAACGACGACCCAGCAACTCGACGCCACGACGCTGGCCGTGTTGGACGCTGCAGTGACCCTAAATTTCGACGGCTTTGTGATGGCGCTCACGGCAGACTCGGACGATCTCGACCTGCTTTGCGACGAAATTTTGGAGCGAGACAGCAATGGCGAGCCAACGCTCTACGTCGAAATCCAACATCGTCTCATGGTCCACACCGTCGAGTACCTCGCCCAGGACCCGGAACACCCGCGGACGCTCCCATACAGCACGCTGCAAGGCCTTTACCGTCGCTGTGACTCTCCGGATTGGGCTTGGGTCCTTGCGCCGCTCGTCTTGAGCCTTCCGGAGGGCAACGACCAGAAGCTCGCGTTTGCACACAAGTGCATCGACCTGCTCACTCGAGCTGTGGATGACAACCCGTTCGTTACGAACTCCCACTGGCGTCAAGCCATCGAGCAGCTGCGCAATGTTGTCTAGATGCCAACAGTTTCACGACTAACTACTCAACACGAATACTTTTTGCGTGCGATTTGCGTCCAACATTTACTTCTTGTTTGCGATACAGATCGATAGCTGAAAGCTGCGTGGGTGACGTGTGCTTGCTTCTTGAGCTTGTCGTCGCATCGTTCACGGGCGATTGGAGGTCATCGAGGAAACCACATACATGTACGCTCGCGCCGGTTGACGCCGTTGCGCGTCAGCCAGCTTGGCGACAGCGACTGTGGGACCCTACACGTTCAGGCTCGAAACAGCAAAATAGTGGGTCAATTGTCTTGGTGACGGCTTCGTACCGTGGGTCGTGAGCGTCCTTCGTTCGAGGCTTGGCGCAAGCACGGGCTTGCGTCCTTGGGCGCGTCATTCGTGGAGACGCCGATCATCGTGCTGTCCCTCTTGGTGGTGCTAACCTATTTGAGCACGCTTGGGGTCGCTCGGGACCGAGGATCTTGAGGGCGCAGTTGTCCTTGCTGCTCCGGGTGCTGGACGTCGACAGCTTCCACTTGATCGTCGTCGTCACCGCAGCCTCGGCCGGGCCATTGCTGTACTTGGTACCTTTGAGCCGCAAGTTGGGCTGGACAAAGGGCGTGTTGAAGAAGACATCGAGCCTCATGTTACAGGCGCTACTGTCGGCGCCGTGCTCTTCGTGTTGATATCTTGATATGTCGCCAACTCAGGAATTCTTGATGGTCGGCAGCGCGCGGCTTTCCGTTGATGACACTGAGCTCGACATGATGCTCAGCGCTGGCTTGTTGATTCTAAGATGCGCTGGTTCGGGCTTGCTGCGTTCGCTGTAGTCACAATCGTTGGCGCTCAAGGTTGCGCTTGACATCCATCGGACGGGCTGCGGCGCCGTGCCTCGACGCCCGGTTCTTGTCGGTGCTGCTTGCTGCGCCGCTCTTCGGGCTGCCTCAAAAGGCGCCGCACCTCTGGACGCAGCCGCACCTCTGGACGCAGCCGCACCTCTGGACGCAGCCGCACCTCTGGACGCAGCCGCACCTCTGGACGCAGCCGCACTGCCCGCGCTCTTCCCGGCGCGCTCGCCACGGCCATGCGGTGCCACCTCGCCGACCGGATAATAGGGAAATATACGGTAAATGTACGTGACCAGGTGCTGAATTGAACAGGTTGCGCCGAAAAGAAGAGGCCAATCGACATGCACCCAGCGACTTTGCCGAGCGTTTGCGCCGTCGCGCTGTGCGCCGGGCAGTGACGCGCTCGTCGACAAGATGCTGCAAGGCCGCCGCTTCTCCCTTACGCCGACACGCTCCGACCCTCGGCGACTGTACCTCCCTATCGACCTCTCGTGATGAGCTCCGACACGCCTTTCCTCGCGACGATGGATCGCGGCTGCGAGCAGTTTGTGTTCCGCGCCTTGGCGCTGCACGGATGGATGCGCATCGGATACGCCGTCGTCATGATGCTCAACCGCTCCTCGGCGTGGCACGCGGCCATTCCGTGGCTCGTGCGCTTCGTTTTGCCCGCCGACGCCATCAGCATCCGGGGCCAGGCGCAAATCCACGAGTTCATCAAGAAGCTCGACAAGCCGTGCTTGTTCTGGGCGCGACGGCTCGGGACCTACTCGTCGACGAACGATTCGGACCGCATCGACCTCATGGCCGACCTCTTCCGGCTCGAGGCGTTTGTTGCGTCCCGGGATCCATTCCCCGATGTTTGGCTCAGCTCCAAGCTCTCCGCGGTGCTTGCGTACAATGTGAGCATTACGACACGCCGACGCTGTACACGGCGCACAACTTTATCGATAGCTAGATTTTAGTTCTCGACTTAACCAATCATCAATCAACAACATTTTCCCACTGACTATATTCCTTGTTTGCTGACGTGCTAAAGGCATACCATGATGCTTTCATTACCGCTTGGACCTCGAGCGAGACCTAGATTGCTAGACTAGCCCGGCGTCATCTAGAACTCGACGCAAGACGACGCACTTCAAAATGATTTCGCAGTTAACACACTCGGAGGCCGAGCGCACTCGCCTCGTCCCTGCCAACTCAAAGGATCCGTACGCAGCGTACCACGGTATCAAGTCGAAGGATTGATACGGTGTTGGATTGCCAACGTTGCCGCATTGTGGCCAAGTAGCAGTTGCTGCGCCAGCAAAGCCAGGGCAACGCGTCGCGCTCGGCCCCGTCGGCTTGTTTCTGAGCGCATGACGCAGCGACGTCGACTGGTGCCTTGCTCTCACCATCGAAGCTCCCTGTTTCTCAAGGTGCTGCTTTCGATGCGCTGCCTTCCGATTATCTTTTTGATGGCATCGGTTCCATATTTCTCGCAATCACGACGACTGTCGCTACGCTTCACATCTCGGCCGACGCCTAATTCGTGATTTTGTATAACTTTTGTGTGTTGGATCGTAGCGCGCCGGAAGCAATACGTGGTTGTAGTAATGCTTTCTTGTCTTAATGTCGAATCGGCTAGACCGAAACCCTACCCCTCGTAGCTCTCCCGACAACCGCGTGCTTACGGCTACGACACAACCAACGGTGCGTCATTGTTGGGGGAA
>NW_008246262.1:0-4235 GCF_000281045.1 Saprolegnia diclina VS20
GCTTCCTCTTGTCCATCCTTGGCAAGAGAGGCTTTGGGGGCGGTGCGCGTTTTCGAGCTCGGACTGCAAGTTGTCCCTCGAGGACCAACATCCGTTGCATCAATCAATGGACGTACGCCACTGCGCTGCAAATATTGAGGGTCGCAGTCGGTCGAAATTCAAAGAAAGAAGTACGAAGCGACTACAAGCGCCGGCGCCACCAATCGTGGTCGCAAAGCCAACGCTCACAGGCCCACAAAAACGTATAGCGCCAGTGGTCGGTGCGCCAGCTCCCAAATAAGTCGTGTCACTGGCCCAGCACCCATCGCAGCCCGACGTCGACGTCCTTGGCGTTCCAGAACATGCTCCATGCTGTCAACGACGATTGACGTCCTGTAGGGGATGGCGAAAAGCGTGACTTGTTCAACGACAGTCGCATCACGCTCGCGCTCACCGCTTCTCTTGAGATTTGGCACGTTCATATATATTGTAACTTAGTGCCGTCGGACGTCTCTCAAGAAATGCTACGTAATGCGCGAGAGGAAGCGGGAGCGGTCGAGCGGCGAGCTCGACGAGACGCCAAACTGCAAGACTAGACGTCGTGAGAAGACAAAACTAGAAGTGATATTTTAAACGAATATTAAAGTGTAAATCTAGACTTCCTATGCTGGACACTATATCCTAGACAAAGGTTACGTCAATGCATCCACCCCCGGACGTGCGGCCAGCACAAGTCACCATGCAGCCCCACTGAGATGCGGCAGACGGGAAGGTACGTGGCGTGAGCAAGTCAAAAGCCGAGCGTGGAACAGTCTTCAAACCGGCGTTTTGACACGGCGTGGTGGGAAGGATGTTGACGCAAGTTGGAGGCACGCGGTACCACCGGTGATCGGGAGGGACACCCGGAACAAACGCGGCCACGGTACGAGGAGTGAAGCGACGCGGGCGAGTCACACCACGTGGTTGCATTGAGGCGCAAAGCGCTCGAGATCTCCTATTCTTTAAACGAAAAAAGATCTCGGTACACCCTCCTCGGTGGGACAACCGGAGTCGAAGCCACTTTGATCGCGAAGCGGTCGCACCAGCGAAGCGAGGCCGCGCACGTAGTGTACACGTTGGTGATGCGCACGCAGACGACCTGCCGGCGTGTGATGTTCGCGTCGCGGAAGCCTCTTGCTTGAAGTTTCCGGATAATTCAGCTTTTCCGCATATGTGTCCCGCGAGCGTCAACAGTGAAGTCAAAGTAAACCCGATTCAGGCTTTTCAACAATGGTGTCGGTGGATGTCGCCTCGCCGGACGTTGAAACCGATATCGCTGTGATTTGCCAGATCCGGTGGCCGCTGGGAATGTTAGCGCTCTGATTTGTCAAAAATCCGTAGAATATCAAGTGTTCGTCATTGTGATTGGTCAAGAGTGGTGGAAGGTTGCGTGTGAGTGCTCCAGCGATGTAGCTGAACTATATTGGAATCAAATGGACGTTGCGTGGAATTAGTGCCTGGGTTCGATTGGCCGACACGCTGCTTTTTTGGCAACGGAAACTGTCGCCGTTTGTGGTGGCGCATTGTATCTGCAGCGAATGACGACCAGAAAGGCCCATGAGCGCAAGAATGCGGGGGCGCGAGCGCTTTACGAGAGAAGGAAACGCCTTCGTGAAGCGGAGAGTCAGCTGCTTGCCCAGCAGAAGGAAGAGAAGCGCGCCAAGGCAACTGCTGCCAAACGAGCACGACGCCAGCGGACCAAGTTGAGCGAAGCCCTTCACGGGTTTGGAGCGCTCGAATTCTATAGCGATGGCCTCCTCGCGCCCTCTGCAGCATCACCTCGGATGTATGATCCACCTCGGCTGCCTCATCCGTCTCGAATGCAACAGTTCTGTCGTTCAGTGGTCGACTGCGATAGGATGCCTGTAGAGCAACTCTACGCCGGGCCGGCTGTTGAGCAACTTTGTATGGCGCCGGTTTTTGTCAGGCTGCCTTCTCCTGCGCCACAAAGTCACCGGCGTATGTTGTCCCCTATGCCTGTCAATGGCGCCGGCTGCGTATCCCCGCTTGCGGTTGTGGATCACCTACGCCCTGCGTCGGGTCCTATTGGCTTTCGTTCTTCGAAAGGGAAGGGCCGTGCGAAGTCATCACCTCTGGAGCACGAGCCTGACTTGGAGCACGACCTCGATGTCGATTCCGACTATGAACCCGACTCAGACTTTGACCTCGATTCTGATTCGGACTTGGCACCTACGCTGCGACCATCCAAAGGCAAGGGCCGCGCCAAGCCTCCTCCAAACGGCAAGAGCCATGCCAAGCCTCCTTCCAAAGGCACGGGACGTGCGAAGCCTTTACCACATGAGCCACATCATGAGTTGGAGCCGGGCACGTGTCCGATATCGAGCTCTCAGCCGCCGCATCATTGTATCCACCATGTGGCGCCTGAGTGCTCTCCTCCCCGTGAGAGTTCAGCTTCGCCTGCTTCAGCTACTGCAGACTCTGTTGCTGGAGACGAAGATGCTTTCACCGTAATGATGAATGCACCCGACGTTTTTATTGGCGACGATCACTCGGCCGAATTGGACAATGAACCTCGCGGGGCCTCGAACGCACGCTGCACGATTGACGAGCTTCTCGAGCGCCACGTCCCCGAGCACAAGCTGCAGGGTTTTACGTACGTGTGCGAGTTTTGCGAGCACGCCTCATGCCGTCCGATGTGTACAAGCTTGGCTCACCGTGCTGCAGCAATGGAAAGATCGGCGTCGAACACGCGTGCGAATCCCAGCGTGACTTTCCTGCAAGCTACAAAAATCACACGCCTTGCTGCAACAACGATATCGTCGGTGTCTACCATCCACGCTGGCCTACAAGCCGAAACTTGGCCTCTCACGTTGCTCATGTGGCTTCTGTTGAGATGTCTCTCTGGAGCGTCAATGGCGTCAACTGCTTCGACCAATACGCGGCGCTACTGCGCACTAAGAGCTTTGTGGTCAATCTGTGTCGGTACAATGCAGCCTTCCAGTTTACTAGCATCAAATACACTCGGCTGGAGACCATCCCCGGTGCTGGACCCATGGCTTTCGCCATCGAAGGCGCTTTGTACCACTTCTTTGGCCGCTTGGATCATGCTCTTGCGCAACCTGGGCCCAAGACGAGGTTTATGCAATGGAACTCGACTCATGGTTCGCGCTTTGCGATATCGATGCATTGAGGCTAATATATTAACCGGTGCGCATGCTGGCGACGTTGTCGTCATACCTCGCATCACGCTTATCAACGACGGTCCGCACAACACGCTACCATTCCAGCTCAAGCGTCTACAGTTCCCTGTTCGTCTCGCATTTGCGATGGCCATTGACAAGTCCCAAGGGCAGACGGTCCCTCGCGTTGGTATTTACCTTCCGGAACCCGTTTTCGCACACGGGCAGCTCTACGTTGCAATGTCACGCGTACAGGCACGCGCCAACATCCGAATCTTGGCTCTCAACTTGAGAGCCAAGATTCGGATGTTGGCGATGTTTTTGCCGTACGTACACCAAAAACATCGTTTACGACGAGGTTCTCGACGAGACAGACCACACAGCGATGAACACTACGTCTTCATAAATATATGCCTCCTACCATATCATCCACCAACTCCTATACGGTTAGGGAGTGGCCGTACGGCCACTGGGCTCACCCTAGTATACATGTAAACGGCAAAGAGAAATGTCGGCGCGAACCAAAAGTATCCGGACGACGGTTGGAGACGGTTGCGCGGTGCGCGTCCACAGTTCGGTAATCGCTGGGGTCGGCCATCGGTGCAGCGGCGACGAGAGCACCGTGACAAGACGTGGTCGCAGCAACCAGCTTGAGGCGCCGTGATGGCAATTCTCGTCGTCGAGAGCGACAAGTTTCACGTCGAGAGCCGGTAGCACTCTTTCTTCGTGCTGCTGCGCCAGACAAGGCTGAAGGAACTGCTCAGCCTATTAAAAGATGTTGTGGACAGGGTGCGTCTCGTGAGCTCTGAGAGACCCAGGCGAGGACTCTAAGAGCTCGAGAGGCATCGGGCGTGGCTTGGTGTTTGACAAGCCGTCTTGAGTTCTGCGAAGTAGTTCCCCGCGTGTTCGCACTTGTCGAGCGAGATACTTGTTGATAAGTTGTTATGGACTTTGTTCGAATATAGAAAGGCGCATGTAGGAAGCATCGCTGGTTCGTGTTGGAAGGTCACGCCTTCTTTTTTAACCATGTTTCGCCTTATCTTCAAAATTACACAGAGACTTCGCATACGTAGAGAC
>NW_008246262.1:5570-7587 GCF_000281045.1 Saprolegnia diclina VS20
AGCAATATGTCGTAATCGTTTATTTGTCCAGAGATTCGCAGGACATTAGCATTGTGTTGTGGCGGCCGTCAGCGATGGGCGAATCCCGCAAAAGGGGCGTTGCGCAGACTACATCAGCAGAAAATGGAAGGTTTCGTCTCTAAAAATACCTGAAATAAAAAAAGGGCCCCGGGTGCCCTGCACAGCTAAGGTCTTCTAGATCGATATTTTTTTGCAAAAATTGTGGTGCGTCGATCATTTTTTGCAATGCCGTGTGGGTTGATATGGATGAGACCTTCTGCGGTGGCTAGAAGCTGAAGCAGCGTAACAAGCGCTTGTGCAAGCGCTGATTCGCCACCGCCAGATGAGCGCCGACGCTATCGGCATAAACGACTCATTCCGTCGACTTCTTTTAGTCTAGCGGTTTAGACACTGGTTTACCACCAGGTAGATCCGGGATCAAGTCCCGGAGAGCACCACTTTCTAATTGGTTATGAGCCCAATATACGCATTTCTCATGCGCGTATCCCAACTAATATAATTCCGAATTTATTTCCATGTCACATATATTTATATCGGGAATTTTTTTTTATTGAAAATAGATTTCCAGCTGGATGTAAGGGTGCGCATTCGCTTTTTTACCTTCATCGCTTTTTGAAAAATGGGCGTTTAAACGCACTTGCTTCAAAATAATATATCAGCTCGACGGCATTAAAATACAATTCTCGTATTCCGAGACATAATAGTCCATTCGATGTGAAAGTTTGCACATTGGTTTTTTAAATTCATATATATATTATGGTACCTTAATTCCAACCCAAACTAAAGTCTCTCTTTTCATAAAATTTAGGTTTGCTCAAGCATACAGTAGTACGGAAGTGCTGGCGCACTCTGGTTCGCGTCGTTGACATTGGTTGTCAAAAATAATGTTGGCCTGCGATCAAAAGATATTCGGCTAAATGCACACAACCTGGAGCTTTATGTAGCGGAAGATGAAGTGTTTGAGAGGCCGCCCAAGCACATTACTTCGTGAGAGCACGTAAATTGATGTAGCGAATATGCCTACAAAGTTTTGTTCGGGTCTGTGTTTCCAAACTCCTCCATTTCCAGGTTTGTGTATTCTAGGGCGGACCGACTTCGCACTATTTCCGAGCTTGTTTAGCTTTAGCTTATACGAATTCATTTCACACATTCAAAAGGTCAATTAGATTATAAAAATGATTAGCGCACGCACGGGTTATCTTCATGCGCCGCAGAATGCTGTGCTTTAGACGCTACATGCACAAGGACCCATGCGTGAGTCGCCAGCCTTGGAGCCCATTTTAATGAGAAACAACATAAAATTACCATCCGGATACGGAGGCTTTAGCTGGGTCATCCCCCGCACGTTCGGACGGGCGAGAGACACCCTATGATTATTGACCCTCGCTAAGGTAAACCATAAAAATAAACTAGCCACCAATAATTTTATAACGATCGTGCTCATTGGCATTAGCAGCAATTCTGACACGGGGTACCACATGAAGCAAAGAGCCGTAAACACTTTTTGGGCGCCGCATTGATATGCATTTACGATTGGTCAGCACCGTGCTGTCCGAAACACAGGACCTGATGTTTGTTTCCCTAAGTCTACCTTAACGCAACGAGAGTCACTATTTTAATTGGATGTTTCGCGAGGCTGATTGCTTGTCGCCAGATCTGTGGCCATTTGCCGCCGTCTTCTAGCTCGTCAGCCCTCCCGGCGCCATTCGAATGCGCGCTGCTGAGTCCGTGAAAAACTCTAGACGATTAATATTCGAATCCCAGTTCCACGTCGTCCGTGCTCAAGTGAACCTCGCCTATTCTTCGTCCCGATACATAATAATATTTTTACCCCGTTTCATTTATTAGCAAAAAAATACGTGATTTGTTTTCGTATTTTTAAAATGAATACATCATATATATGACCGTGCTATGGGTTATCTTTATTATATATATTTATATATATATGAACGTGTTCCGCGTTATCTTTATTATGACACAAAGACTTCGCATACGT
>NW_008246262.1:7687-8388 GCF_000281045.1 Saprolegnia diclina VS20
ATCCCGTGGTGGACCCTACTCGCTAAGTTGTACGGTGCACGTCGCCTACAGACCACATTTGTTTCAAATTCGGTCCAGCCTTTATCCGGATTATATGTATAGTAAAACTGGTATATGCCGGATAGCAATATTAATAAAATAGTCAAAGTGATGAAATATAATTAATAAAATAGAGAAAATGATGAAATAATATTGCTCGCACGAGAAAAATGGCCTTACTTGTTGCAATTTGGCTCTCCGCCCCAAACATCCCCTGTATAAAGCGGTCAACTTTGGCCTCCATGCATTTCCTCAATTTTTCGAATTTTGAAAATCGGATCGCGAACATCGCTTCGTCTTGTGCCAAACAGTCGATCTACGCGCTTATTTCGTTGAAATTCTGTAATATATAAATTTGTTTGTAGCGGTTTTGGACACCATTTTAGTGTTGGCTATAGATGACGTGCACTGTAGCTTGCGCGAGGTCGTTCGCAGGCTCCTGTACTCGCACCACCATCATACCGAATGATTGGCTAGCTCGTGTACTCTCTGCGGTTTGATTAGTCTAACATGTAAACTCGAAATGAGTCGGTCATTATGACTGGTCGTTTCTTATTATTTGCGCAATGCGGCCACTCGGTCGCTATACCAGCATACACGAGCAGCAGCCCAAGAGCGCGCTCAGGAACTCATACAAGGGCACTGGCGATTTACCAACACGC
>NW_008246262.1:10223-22089 GCF_000281045.1 Saprolegnia diclina VS20
CGCGGACGTGATGGGACATCGGGTGCCACTGCTGCAGTTTTCTCGACACCTGCGAGGTTGTGCAGCTGACAGCAACCAATTTTGGTTGCTCCGCCGACGCATTCTGCGTAGTTGGCAACGCGATCACGCGGCTCGTCCATGGCGTATCTCCGAGCAGCATCATTTCCAGCACAACTCGGGTCACGCCCTCTTTGGGTGCTTCAACTACATCGTCGAATGTATCCTCATCGAGCTCGATGTCCCGCCGCGGCTCGACGCAGCCGAGCTTGCGTTAAACATTGACATGCTCGCAGCAGTCGGGTGGCTTTGGAAACGGCTTGTTGGCAATGGAAACGGAGCTCCCCAACAGCGTTGCCAAACATTGCCAATCAGCCCTCGATTTGTCCCAAGGCGACGCCGTCGACGCCAGCACCGACCCGACGAGGCCGTCCTACTCACGGCCACGGGCCGCGCTTCGCGAAAGTCACCAAGGCAGCTCACGACTGTGCGAGGGAGCTAACCGCATGTCAGCGGGCGCAGCGACGCCTTGTGTGCAGATATGAATTGCCGAGATCGCTCAATGCGAGTGCTATCAGAGAGTTTCCTGCTACATCTGGGGTCTCTGTTTTGCAGGCATGGCTGTCCTTCCTTTCCTCAATCTAGACCGAGCTACTTGGGGGCAACAACCGTGTTGGTGTCCGCCATGCCAGAGTTGGGCGAGGCGGTCCCCCAGAGATGACGCCATGCGGTTGGGGCCAATCGAGTTGTGAGGTCGGTGAGAGGTTGTTCGTTGATGCTGGTGTGTTTCGTGAGTGCGTCTGGTGACTCCTTGCCGGGAGGGCGGGGTCTGGCATGCTGCCACGACATAAGGCCGCAGCACCGCCGTTTCGGATCTCGTGCGTCGAGTAGTTGTTTGGGTCTTTTTGGCGCGCCGCAGCCACGTTCTTGATCTCGCGCTATGCTGTTGGTGCTGAGCGAGATGGTGTGGTGTGGGTGATGTCTTGATGTATTCTTGGTGTTTGAGAGTTTGACCCTTGACGTCAAGAGACTTTGCGTCGTCGATTTCGAATGCACATGACTCGGGAGCTTGGGATGATGAGGGTCGAGGCATGCTCGCACCTCAGCGAAGTAGATTGGGCACTTCTGTTGGGTGACGACACACACGCATCCAGCAGAATGAGATCCGAATGAAAGGCTCGAGATGGAGAACATTAACCTCGAGATGCGCTTGAAGATCGGGAAGGGAGCCATCTTAATCGAGCGCCAAGAAAGGTGTCAACCAAGCAAAAGATCGAGCTTCTGCTCTAGTCGAACGCGGCAAGGCCGAGATGGCGACGTTCGGCGAGCAGTATAAGGCGCAGTGCAAAGACTATTGCGACACGCGCAAGGAGACGATTGCGTTCTATTCGCAGCGCGTGCGCGACCTTCTTTTTCCAACGCAGGGCTTCGAGATGTGGACGCGGGATCTGGACAAGCTCCGTCAAATAACGGCGCCGCTTGGATGTTGTGACGGGCCGCTGGGTGAGCTCACTTGCGAAGGTGTGCAGGGCTGCGTCGAGCTTGGGGAAGGTTGTCCATTCGCGCCAGACGTGTCTGTATGCTGACTGCTGCTCGTACCTTGACCAAAGATGACAGCCAAGGATGCTGCGCATTTTTGTCGAGTGCTCGGTACATCCAGCGCAGGCGTGCTGTATTCGGTGTGTCTGCCCACGAAGCCGTGTGGGTCTTTCATGTTGACGTATGTCGTGGCGACGGCTGTGTCTAGGAGCGAGTTGCTACGTCCCAGACTGTGACGTGTCGAGACCCGGAGCCAGTGCACTGCTTGCGCCGCCGAAGTGACCCGATGTTGACACCATACACCACTGGACAATGCCACAGAGAACGCCAAGTTGCCACACGAGTGCAGTGGTGTTGATGGCCAGCACCTCGATGTTGACGGTTGAGGTGCTGAAGGGTCCCGCAATTCTTTTCCCCACTCTCACGCCGCGAGATCAACACCCAAGCGTTCGCGGATGTTCATGGATGTGTCGACATCAGCTTGCATCGCCGTTGCCTTGCTAGCTTCCTCTTCCACGTCATCAAGTCGAATGAACCGTGACAATGCTCAATGATGGCGATGCCGACGGCAGCGGCGTCCATCTTTAGCTGGTAGATGACCGGGAGGAGTTGCCAAAGACATACGTTGGGACGTGCTCGAAGCGTGCCACCGACCAGGTCGCGTCCAGTACGTCGAGGTCAGCTCGGGCCCGGAACTGGAGCCTGCGCGAGGCCAAAATAAGCGAGCGCCCAGTAGAAAGACGTGTTGGTCTTGGTGAGCGGCCGTGTGCGAGCAAAGTTCTGCGCTCTACAAATCGCGGTGCGGATCGGCTGTGAGCGTGAACACGCATGGGCGCGCGGCAATTTTTCCGGTGAGCAAAGAGACGACACCAAACTCGAGGTTCCGAACGAGGTCGCTGGCCCAGAAAACGTGACGGATCATGGATGGTCGCCTTCTCGTTGACGACGTTTTGGTTCCAGTGTTACGAGCATGTCAGTGCTTGACGCGAGCTCGATGAGGATACATTCGTCGATGCACACTTGTAGTTGAAGCACCCAAAGGGGGCGTGACCCGAGTTGTGCTGGAAATGATGCTGCTCAGAGATACGCCTTGGACGAGCCGCGTGATCGCGTTGCCGACTACGCGGAATGCGTTGGCGGAGCAACCAAAATTGGTTGCTGTCAGCTGCACAACCTCGCAGGTGTCGAGAAAACTGCAGCAGTGGCACCCGATGTCCCATCACGTCCGCGCTCGTTGAAGCTGTCGCACGTAACCAGGTTATGTACCTACGCAAGTAACCAAGTGATGCCCGCTGCTACGTCAGCCAAGCGTAGCCACGAGAGCAGTGATAGGACGACCTTGCGGGAGTGTGAATTTGAAACGACTCGCCGCTCAAAAACATCAAGACGTGGATGAGACGTGCGTCGACCGAGAGAGGTTGGAGGCTCATCTTCTCGAGGCCGAGTGGACAGCAGCTACCGCATCGATCCTTCTCTGAAACATCGTCGGTGCAGATTGATGTGGTGCCGGCAGGTTGAACCAGGGGTCCGCGGCATGCCGCAGATTTTTGTGCGATGGCATTGCATACCGGGTGACCATGACGAGCGAGCTGAACTCTTAGAGGAGCGTCGTTTCCTGGGGCGGTGATCTGCTGGCGACACCCGCGCATCAGTACAACCACGGATTGGGGCGCAACCGCGCTGCCGCTGCCAGTTGCCAAACTGAGACTCGCAGCTCGACGCTGCCTTCACCACCGAAGGACGCTTAAGGGGTCCACCGAAACGCTGAGCGCGCAGGTCTTGCTTGAACTCAAGACGTAGACTCGCCTCGTGGTTGGTTCAGTCGAGCCATGTAGCGAGCGCCGCTGAAAAATCAACCATCGTCGCCGTGAACTCGGGCGGCACACTAATCGACCACCATTTGTCCAGTCGGTGGATTCCTGCTTCACACTCAGGAGGTGCGGTGTTGTCCCTCTCTTCTCTTTCCCATTGACGTTGGCATCAGTACCATCAAGTCGGTCCTTGACAATCATGCTTGACGGCATGTCATCGTAACACCCTCCACTCGTCTGACGATGCACGCACACCAAGAAGCGTTTGCCTCGAGCACGTCCGAAGATGCCTTGACAGTCCGAGTGGCGAATAACTCGGCCGCGCCCGAAGACGCAAACAGAGTCACCGCGTGCCCCGGTTGCCACCGAAGACGCATTGACAGTCCGTGTGGCGAATATATTGGCCGTGCCCGGAAACGCGCACAGGCCCAGTTGCGATTAATTATGCCGAGACGACAGAGTCGCTGGTGCCGGCGCTGTTGCCAAACCGAGCGGGTGTAGTTGCGTGATTTGTCCAAGGTGGGACGCACAAGTACCCACCCTGGCACCTTCACAGATCCAAGTCCGCACTCAAAGCCCCCCCAGCGCGCCGCCGGGTTGTGTTGGTGAGAGCCATCGCGACCGTGTGAATGCGCAGCCGCCCGTCAACACCGGTGCACCATTTGTATATTACAGAGCTCAGGCACTAAAGCTTCGACAAGCTCCGCGGGCTTGCAATTGTGGCTCCCCGCCATATAAAAGGCGCACCCAGAGCGTCTGACAGAATTAGCGAGTGCTTGGTCGGCATGGCTTTGACTGCCCCCCTTGACCGCGACCTTCGATGGCCTGTCGTATTGCCACCGCCTCGTGGCTTGTCGCGCTGGCCGTGAGCTGGGTCGCGGGTTTGCGCCTGGAAAGCTCGCGACGGCGCCAGCGACGCCGCAGGCCGCCGTCGCGAGGGGGGAAATGAGAACAAAAACCGCGAACGTCTTGTGAGCTGCGGTACTGATGACGTCGCATTGCTGGGAGAACTTGTCGGCGTAGTCGAGCAGATTAATGCCCAAGGCAAGTGCACCATCGTCATATACACTGAGATCGCGAAGCCGAACGTGTAGATGTCGACAACCACAGAGCGAGGTCAGAGCGAGGTTGGCGCGCCAGTTGAGCGAAAAACAAAGGTGCCGAGACGGGTAGGGAAAACGGACCGTATCGCACTCACCCACGAGCGCCAGGGACGCAATTGGCAGGGGCGCTAGATACTGCGTGTTAGTAAATCGCCAGTGCCCTTGGTATGAGTAGGTAGAATTGTGAGCGCGCTCTTGGGCTGCTGCTCGTGTATGCTGGTATAGCGACCGAGTGGCCGCAGTGCGGTTGCGTGCGCGCTGCTCGCGCTGGAGGCGTAGATGCGAAGGGTGTCGGCGTCTTGGCTAAAGGCCATCGAAACCACGGTGCGTCGCACGCCCGACGGCCACCGTCGCGTGCGCCAGCTGATCGTCGCTCGTCGGGGCCGGGCAAGCGTGCGGACGGTGTCGGACTCGTCAATGATGACGTCAGCAACCAAGCGCCTTCCTTGAGGCGCACCGAGCTGGAAACCACCATTGAGAGACTAAGCTTGGGGCCTTGGTTGCCGCGCAGATGCGGCATATGTCGCCGTGAGAAAGCAAGGTACTTGGAGAAGCTTAGCTTTTGACTGATACTACAAATTCATGGATGACTCGAGCCGCTTGCTCTGCGCCTGGATCTTTTAACGTGTGCGTGCTTCCACATCGAGGTCTTCTAGAACGCTCGACCTTGCGCGGAAAACCTCGCCCAATTCTTGGAAACGACACGTCTGGGGAGTGTGGCTCATCGAAACAACCGCTGAGCGCTTCATGCAATTGACCACCGCGCACGCGAGCGACAAGATTGCTTTCGTCTCGATGTGCCATTATACCAACTACCAGACAAACCCAATGAACTGGACAGCGCGCATCACCACGGAAGAATGAAGTGTCATGCGCTTCCATAACGAGGCCACCGATCTGCGCACCTGTGCTTTGTGGCTCATACTGATTTGCAAAAACAACGACCACTGGCAGCTTCTTCTGCCAGGCGATTCTCGCGGATAGGTCACAATCTTGGACTCGATGATGAACCAAGAGCGGCAGGCCACACACACGCAACTTGGAGCTCCTCACATTTGCTGATGATTTTGCCACTCTCGACATCGACAACCATCTCCACTTCCAACGCATCGTCTCGTGGGTAACTCAACAACCCAACGACTACGACTGTGGTAACGTCATTCTCAACACTATCTCACAAGTGCGCGCGATGCTGGTTTGTTTATACTAGCAAACCCCGCAAGGGATCGGTTATACTGGTAGGAGCCTCTTGTTACACCAGCCCAAGGGGGATTGTCTGCCTGTCTGCCTCCGTGTTCATCGATCCGTACCATGTATCGCGGAGTGTCCAACGACATTTTTTGCCCTTGTACCGATGTTGTCTCCTCGCCCCACTTGCCCTTGCCCACTGCAAAAGTTCTCGCTCCCACATAACTAATCGAGGAACGGGGAAGACACAGGCTCCAGCTCCCTTCCTAAAAGAAGGCGGAAGTCAAGATTGCGCGCGGGCCAAGCCTCGCCACGCGCCACCCAGAAGGCCAGCGAGACGCCGAGTGAGAAGGCCACGGCCGGGTCCCCTTGCTTCAACATTTCAAGGCAACAACTTTTACGAGCTGACCATCTCGACGTCCGGCAAAACGTGCATTTCTATCACTGCTTCGTTGCCCGAGGCACGGCGTCTCCTCCACTGGTACGGCACTCAGTAGTATGACACAACCACAACCTGCGTGTACTTCGACTGCAGTTTACCCTCCGCAATTTATTCTAACCACTACCAGGTACCATGAAGCATTTACTTATCTTTTCATATTTCACTCCACTGCCGATGGGACCATCAGTTTCACTTCCTCTCAACAAAGAGTTCCTGCCAGCCCACTCTGCCGAGTATATATGGATCGACAGCATCCATAATCCAAAAACCACACTATTTCCGAGAGATCTGGATCCGCCATCAACCAATCAGCGGCGTCGATATCCAACCGGTACGAAGAGGCGGCTTTCCGGTGCTTTCCCGCAGGCCCTCGATGTCCGACGACAGTGCATCTCGCATCGCTTGGCTGGCCGACCAGGCAGAAAAGCTTCAAAATAGCGTCGTGAACGTTCACCAAGGGCTCTCGCTCGCACCGTCATTGTACTTCAGCACTCGTCGATGCACGTACAGCGACGTCGTGTCAATTGTCACGACCGTGCAGACGCAGTCACGGATCGCATCGGCCCAACAAAGCCACGCAAGGCGTCACAACCATGCCGACACATTCAACGACCCGCTCTATGTAAACCCTCTCCAAAACGACCGTGACCGCGACCGCGACAACCTGGAGGTATTCTTTCTGTCTTGTGAACTTGACGTCTATTGAAGAATGCTGTAGCGCTACCGCAAAGCCCTCTCGTTCGAGCGATCTATCTTTATGTCCAAGCTAGATTCACACCGCCACACCCGCCTTGAGGTTTGCTCAATTATGAGTGACGTATAAATGATTTTACGTAGGGCGAGTACAAGGCCGCATGTACGATTCAGCGCACGCAGCGCGGCCATGCGCTCCGTAAGAATCTCGACCGACTCAAGAAGACTCTCGTCATTCGGAACAAAGTACGCGTCGCAATGAAGGACGTGACGTACGGCACTGGCATCATACTCGAGGAGAAGGACCGCACACGAGCGCGATTCCACGAGTGCACGAATGCAGCGGTGCGCATACAGCGTATCTTTCGCCAGCGCCTCGCACTTGCCATTTGCCGCAAAGAGGCGCGTATGGTAGCGGAAGAAGTCCTCAACGACTGTGCGCGCGTGATCCAATCCTACGTCCGGCAGCGCCTGGCGCGTTGCTACGTGCGCAAAATTCGGCTCCGGCACTACGAGCTTTTGTGCCTTCGCCTTGCGCTGCTTCTACAGCGACTCTACCGAGGGTACATTGCGCGCGGTGTCCTTCGCATGCGCCGTTACTGTCTTCAGACCGCGGCAACACGTATACTTCAGAATGCCACAACGTGCATGCTAGCGACCAAAGCGCTGCGGCTTCAAGCCAGCCGAACGCAGCAGGCACAAAATGATTACGCCGCCATCTTCCTACAACGCTGGATGCGCGGCTTCACGAGTCGAGCACGTGTCTCACGGCTTCGCGCGCTAGAACGACAAAGTATCATGGTCGCGGCCAGCTTACTAATCCAGCGCGTCTACCGTGGACACCTCGGACGGCGTCGGACTGTGCGCCGCGCGGCATGTTGCGCTGCCGAAAATCGATTGTTGGCTTCGATGGCGATTGCTCGAGCTGTTTCCGGTTTTCTTGGGCGCTGCCGAGCGCGCACATTGCGCCTTGAGCAACAAGTCGACGTTTTTATTCAAGCACGGCGCGGCAACCAAGAAGCAGTTGTCGACTTGCTCGACGGACTCGGTATCGAGGCGCCTTTGGACCCGAACGGCTTAGATCACAACGGTACCGACGCGCTGAGTGACATCTTCTAAATCTTGCCAGCGTAGGGAACACGGTGCTTTGCATTGCGAGTCGCTTTGGGCAATTGTCCATTGTGCGGTCTCTGATTACCCGCGTCCGACTGAACGCTGCAAACCATCTCCAAATGACGCCAATCATGCTCGCTGTTCACTACGGGCACGCCGACGTGGCTGATTACTTGCTGACAAAAAACCCGGAGCTCGCCACAACGGGACGGACGGTTTTGCACGACGCGGCACGCAATGCGATGTTAACAACCGTTGAACAACTCTTACTGCATGGCTTAAGTGGCACAACCCAAGACGTGGAGTGGCGACGAACGCCGCTACATGAAGCTGTCCGGAGCGGTGACCTTGCGACAGTGCAATTTCTCCTTGACCATTGCCCAAAGGCCACTGTATGCTCGATATTTGGAAAACTGCTGGTTCTGAGCGAAGCGTAGGTCAACTACCAAGACGTGCATGGCGCGACCGTTCTACATTACGCCGCCCGCACCGGCAGCCTCGAGATGGTTATCGTGCTGCTATGCGCAGGTACAATCGCGAGCTTCTTCTCGTCATCAATATCTCACACGTTGTGCGTCGAATTGCAGGTGTAGATGTGAGTATTTTGGACGGTCATGGCCAAACAGCGTGGCGGGTTGCTCTTTCGTGCGGTCACGATGCCATCGCCAGCGAGATCCGGAAGCGCTGGAGTCTCACGGACGAGCACGAAGACACCGACACGATAGACGATATGAACGACGATGAGGCAGTGTTGACGCCAGCGCAGCGTGTCGCGGCGGCACTAGAGGGTCCGTTACGCAACCTCGAGCTCCTTCTGGAAATGGGCCTGGACATCAATGAGCGCGACGCGAGCGATGGCCGCACGATGCTCATGAAAGCATCGATGAAAGGGTTCACGACGGTGGTTCGGTTTTGCGTCCAACGCGGCGCGACCATCGACGAGATCGACAACGCGGGGCGAACAGCGCTCCTCCACAGTGCCCCTCACAGCGACGTAGCTCTATACCTGCTATCCCATGGTGCCAATATCTTGCACCAAGACGATGGGTGTGTTCTGTCTCTCTTCGGCTATGTGGTACAAGCATCTTTGACATAGAGGCCGCAGTGTCCTGCACGAAGCCGCTAGTCATGGCTACACCTTCAGCGAGATCATTGCCGTGCGCAATGTCCATGTCGACATCAAGGACAATGCAGGGTACTCCACGCCCCGAATTATACCATGAAGCAGACCATTTGTCCCTACAATAGGTTGACACCGCTGCACGATGCTGCCAAGGTCGGCAGTGCCGTGGGTACCAAGAAACTGCTGAACCTTGGCGCGCGTGTGAGTTGCGCAGACTTGGACGACCGAACACCGATTCACTACGCCGCTATGAACCCATCACCCGCGGCGCTTCGAGTCCTCTTGCAGGCAGAGGCCCGCGCAGCTTCTCTTCGAGACCAACGCGGCCGCTCGGCGGTGTTTGCTGCCATTGAGCGCGGTCACATCGCGTGCGTCGAGGTGCTTCGAGCGTTCGGTGTCGCGCTCGACGAGACGGATCCACAGAACGCGACCTTGCTCCATGCCGCGATTGCGTCGAAACAAGACGCTTCTGTGGACTACCTCTTGGCGCAAACTCCAGTTGTCGAATGGGCGGAGCCACTGAAGGGCTCCCTTGATACGCCGCTGCACTTGGCGTGTCGAATGGGTTATGTCTACGCAGTCGACAAGCTCCTGAGTTCCGCCGCGGCTCCCCTCTCCACACGGGTAATCAATGCAGTGGAGTTGCTTAGTGACTCACGAGCTACAGGTGAATGCTGCTGGCGACTCACCGCTTCAGACTGCTACCCGCTGCGGTCGCGTCGATGTCCTATCCAGTTTCATATCGCATGGCTTCGACTTGACGGTGACAGACCGCGAAACGGGTGCTTCGCTCCTACACGTCGCGGCCGAGATCGACACAGAGACTTTGGACCCGACTCTTGTGCCGTTGTTAGTCCAAACAGGGGTCTCGATGACTCTTTTCGACAAGAAAGGGTGGCAGCCACTGCACATTGCGGCGGCGCGCGCCAAAGGTTACCCTGGCCACCTGTTGCAGTCCAAGTGAGTACGATGTGTAGGTGCGGGTGTTGTTCAAGCTCTTATCGCGGCGGGCGCTCCTGTCAACAGCGCTGCCAAGAATAACATGACGCCGTACCATTGCGCAGCCCAAATGGGTTTGTGCTTTCATCATGCCACCATACAGTCTTACCCATATCTCTAGGCATTGGAGAGATCATCGCGATATTCAAGGCGAATGGTGTGTCATAGTTGCGAGCCAACGAGTCATGCCCCCGAGCGCTCAAGTAGCATAATTTAGCCAACAGAACTACTGTACTATAAAACAGACGATTGCTTGTCTGCACCTTCTTCGGCCCGACGAGACAAAAGCTTGTAGAAGGATCCCATTCGAGCTCCTATCAGATCCACAGCATAAATAGGCCAGCCAATTGTATTGCACACTTTTTTAGGCTGAGCCAATCAAATCGCATAGACAAAGGATTTGGATCCTACTAGTACTAGGGTCCGGGGGAGTGGGCTGGTAGGAACGATGAAATCATATGGATTATGCCATGTTGTCGGTGACTTTGGCCTTCACGTCGTCGTCAGTCACGTCCATCGTCGTACGAGGTGCTCGGAACCGCTCGAAGCCAGATGATGACAATGGGCATGCAGCAGCGTTCCAATTCTGGATGAGCGCGTGGCGAATCACATCCAAAGCCTCGAACTCGGGCGGTGCCCCCGTGAGAAAGTAGCTCGCAAGGCCGAATCGCAGCCGTAGAGCCGCAATTTTTGACCGAGTTGCGGACCGCTCGAAGGGACTGAAAGGCACAGCGGAGCCCACCATGCTCAAAATGCGCGACTCCCGTGCTCCCGTGCGTTGATCTTCTTTGCCTGTGAGCTGTGCGGATTGTCCCAAATGAGTTGTTGTCGAAATTTGGGCGAGTTCGCAACAAGGGACCTTGGTTCGCAAGCTTGCCGAGTTACTCCAGCTGCTTCATGGAAGTTGCACCAATGCGCGCCGTCTGGCGCACGCAGGCGTGTCGTTGCAGCTGGTTGAACGCCGTGGGAATGAAGTGAGGATCATCGAAGCGGCCGGCGTAAAAGCGGAAGAAGTGACGCAGTAGCGCTGGATTCATGCTTCCTTTTGGAGCTCCTATAGTATAGAGCAGCATGAACGCATTGTTGTTAGATGCATTGTGCCATACCTTTGCCGAGCATAAACAAATGGGGGAAAACACATGCCACGAGCACGTCGTTTAAGCACCACTCGCAAATTGGATCGTCGTCGCTCGTGACGACAGCCACCAACGGGTCGCTAGTGCTGCCTGGAGCTTGGTTATCAACGTCCGTGCTACCAATGTGCGGCGACCGGAGGACATCGACTTGATCGTCGCTTGTATTGACATGCCCGTATTGGTCGTCATCAGACGCGCGCTCGGTCACTAGCCCAGCGACAGCCTCAAGCGCGTTGATGATTTCGTCGTCGTCGTCGGCGACATCCGGCCCATCGCAAACCTCGTCGTTGTCGATGGTGTCGTCTGGGCACACAATGTCGCAGAATGCATCAAGGTACGCATAGACTGTCTTGTTGACGGCAGACACTTGGGCGAGGACAGCCGAGTATTCGAGACTTGGAACCGATGCGATCCGGTCATATGCAGTGGCCGGTTGCGTGGTGCGTGCAACGAGAGTGCCTCGTTGCACGAGGCACATGCAGCGATGCGCCCGGATCCGGCATCTCGCTGGCGTCTCCTGACAGCGTGCAGCGTCTGCCTGACCGATTGCATCCCAACAGCTCGCAAGATGCGTTCGCAAACTGCGTGACCACCGCGGCGTTAAGTGACTCGTCGTGGCACACATGATCGTCGGGTTGCCCGAGCAGAAGTGAAAGGCTGCGATCGCTAGTTGACGACAAAATGGCCCAAGGTTGTTTTCCTATTCTATCCGGATGCATGGG
>NW_008246262.1:22339-25182 GCF_000281045.1 Saprolegnia diclina VS20
GGTTGGAATATCAACGGTTGCCGCTGGTTTCGTATGGCGTCGTCATTTTCACATGTGTTGTTCGAGACCACAACATCGCACGACTGAGTGAGTGGGAGCTTTGGTGTTGACACGCACTACGATGTAAAAATCGCACCAAGGACTGCTGCAATTTCCCTCATCAAGCGCGTATTTCATCACTGGACGCGTCGGGATCCTAGGTGGCGTGTTTGAATGGACGGGGTGCGACCGAAGGCGATAATTGCATATCCACCGCCGCCCTTCCAAGCCAGTCAA
The DNA here is from genome assembly GCF_000281045.1 of Saprolegnia diclina VS20. Taxonomy (NCBI): domain Eukaryota; phylum Oomycota; class Saprolegniomycetes; order Saprolegniales; family Saprolegniaceae; genus Saprolegnia; species Saprolegnia diclina. The sequence continues at coordinate 22,616 of NW_008246262.1, forward strand.
AAACCCCTCAACCACCAGCTTGCTTTAGTGTCTACGCCATGCTTCAACAATCCGTGATATCGTCGCAAATTTGCGCATCGCGCTGGGAGTGGGTGCCTGACTTTAAGTCTTCTTTCTAGTCGGAGACTTGATATGAGACGACGCGCATTTGGTGCACTGCAGTATTTCATTACACTAACCCAATACGGATACTACTCGCCGAAGCCAGTCGGCTGTATTGACACGACCTGTGATACTCAAACTGCGCCGGATCTGCCAGCCATAACGTACCCGCTTACGGCACTCGACGGGGCTGACGTAGCATTGTTGCTTGGAACGTGCGCGGCTTTGCGTGATGATGGCAGCAGTACGTAGCACAATCCCAACATAAAGTTTGCACACAGCACGCATGTGCCACTCCACCCATCGCGCTTTGCATTGATGAGTCTACCAAAGTACAGAGTCGCTAGCCAATACGATGGACTTCGGTTGCTCGCTCTTGTATTCCGACGGCAACGAGCAGAAGTGATGCGCCACGTCCGTTGCAGTGTGGTAGTTTAAGGGCACGATGCGAAGCTACGGCTCTGCCTCGGCGATTGAAGGTTGTTCACAACAATAGGCTCGGGTGCCAGATCGTCGTCCTTGTCGTTGATGGTATCGTCAAACGCATCACGGTCAAGCTCGTCAGCGTTCTCCAACATGTGCTTGACAAGGTAGCGCACGATCGCCTGGGCCGTCGGTCGCTTCGTTGGGTCGTAGGCCACGCAGACGAGCTTTTTTAGCGAGGCCGGGCAGTTGGGCTGCAGTTTGGGGCAGAGGCGGCGGGCGTGCACCATGTCAACGACGTTGCTCGCGTTGCCTTGGGCCGCGTACTGCTCGTTGTAAGTGTGCACCTCCGTGACGACGACGCCAAACGAAAAGATGTCGGCGGCCGTCGTGCACGCGCGGTCTCTGTCGGGATTTTTGTTAAAGTCGCGAAATACTTCGGGCGCCATCCAGAGCTGTGACTCGATGCTGCACCGACACGTAAGCTCAAGACAATGTATTGTCGACTGTTATGCAAAGAGAAAAACCAGGACCACTGGTTCGACTACGAGGAGTGCAGCCTCGGCAGCAGCTGAGTGAGGCGAGACGGAGCGTGTGAAAAGAACGATGTGGGCTTGAACTTGGGTTGATAGTTGGTTGATATACAGCGAATCCGGCGTGCTTAACTAGACACGCGCCACACGCCTGATTGAGACCCACAAATTGACACCAGCGTCTCGCATACGCCAGCCGCGCAATGATTCGTGGTCCATGCGCCGACAACAACTCCACAAGATAGCCCTAGCATCATGGGTATTATTGACCCATGCCTAGCTTCGACTCGAAAAACGTCTCAACAGCGGCGGCCACACTCGCTCTCCGCAAACTGACAAAAATCAACAAACCAAAGAACAACAACACGGTGGTATATATTTCTATGTGGGACACTACACTAGGTCCGTTTACTAACTTAGGCCTTGACGTACGCCGCGTCCTTCTCGAACTCGTGCTCGTCCTCGCCAGCGATAAACGACTTGCGCGTCTCGTCGTTCTCGAGCGCGAGCTTGGCCTTGAACTCGTTGTCGATGTTGGACATGTCGCCGTCGTTGTTGTCAAACATGCAGAACCACGTGAGGACAAGCGCCGCCAAACAGATGCCGGCAAACGTGTACCACGTGCCAACGTAGCCAAAGCCGGGCGCCTTCACCCAGTGCGCAAAGCCGTACGAGCCAATGGCGGCACCCGCCTTGCCCATGGCGGCCGAGAAGCCATGGCACGAGCTCTTGATGGCCGTCGGGTACATTTCCGTGGGCATGACGAACGTCGACATGTTGGGGCCAAAGTTGGAGAAGAAGAGCGTCAAGCCAAAGAGGATGATGAAGAGCGCGCTCTGGCCCTTGATCGAGTCCCACCAGATGGCGAGCACGAGGAAGATGATGGTCATCCACGTGAGACCCTGGAGCTGGATGAGCTTGCGGCCCATCTTGTTGATGAAAAAGCACGCGACGTAGTAACCCGGCAGCGCCACGAGCGAGATCAACACGTTCTGGAGCGCGATCGTCTTGAGCGTCGAGTTGGCGCCAATCACCGAGAGAATCGACGCCGAAAAGAGGTTTTGCGCGTAAAACACAATGTCAAAGAGGAACCACGTGCCAGCCGTACCGAGGAGGCTCTTGCCGTAGTGCTTGAGGATGAACGACCAGCGAATCTTCTTCATGTGCACTTCTTCCGCGAGCATCGTCTTATACACGTGCGTCTCTTCGGCCGTGATGCGGTAGTAGACAAGGAAGAGCGCCGGGAGGACACCGATGCCAAAGAGCACGCGCCACATGATCTCGAGCTGCTGCGGCGTGTCGTCGAGCACGTTGACCATGATGAGACCCATGATGCCGGCAATGAGGAAGCCGACACCCTGGAGCGAAAACGTGAGCGCGACGCGGCGGTTGCGGTCGGCGGGCGACGTCGCATCTTCCGACGACGACGACGCCGCGAGCGGGTACTCGCCACCGATACCGAAACCGAGGATACCACGGGCAACGACGAGGAACCAAAGCGTACCGAGG
>NW_008246262.1:26364-28418 GCF_000281045.1 Saprolegnia diclina VS20
AGGAATCGTAGAAAGGGCGCTGGTGAAAGCTCCTCGATCTCCGCTTGTCCTTTTGTTGCCCTCGTAGGGGTGTAACGTTGTTCCGTCACCCTCCCACCCAGCTCTTTCCCGTTTGTCGTTCGATGTCGGTAGAACGGCGTCTTCTTGTTCCAAACCACACAGTATAAAGCTCGCAAAGAGCGTCCAGCACTTGGTTTCGAAGCTCTTGGTAGCGGGGTCTCTCGAGTGGTCGCCTCTCTGACAGCGTTGCTTATCTTTGGTGCGATGGAACGATGACCTATCGCCCCTTTCCTCGTCTTTCTTGGCCCTTTCCTCGTGCAAGGGCCCTTTCCTATGGTGCTCGATCCCGGCGTCCCACGTCACGGTGCAAGTCACGCGGATCTTGGCCAATCAAACGTGCGTACCGACACAATTATGTCCAATCCGCGGCGACCACTGCACCCAGCCTGGTCGTGCCGGCGCTATCATTGCAAGTTTGTATGCTCACGTGGCACCATGTGGTGGCCGCAGAAACTGGGTACGGCGTGTATCCTTGAACTTCGCACACGACGACGTCCATCGGATCCTGGAGCCTCCGCGGCAGATTCGATCCAACTGGACTTGATACAAACACAGAGACAGAAACCAGCATCGAATTTAGCAAGATTCGAGCCGCATGGCGCGCGTGAAAGCACTTTGGCGGCGCCGTTCGACTCACAATTCAATTGCCACCACACACGCCACACGATGGTCAACAAGTTCTTCCTTCGCGGCCTTGGGTTCCTCAACGATGCGTACGATCTCTCGGTCATCAACATCATCAACGTCATCTTGGAGCACCAGTACGGCAAGAGTGTCTTCGACTCCAACATGAAGTCGAGCGTCTCGACGTCCGCACTCATTGGCGCCGTCCTCGGTCAGCTCGTGTTTGGCGTTCTCGGTGATATTTACGGCCGCAAGAACTGCATGGTGGCCACCTGCGCGCTCCTCATCATCGGTGGTATCCTCTGTGCGGCAGCCTACGGCGGCTCGGACCTCGGTACGCTTTGGTTCCTCGTCGTCGCCCGTGGTATCCTCGGTTTCGGTATCGGTGGCGAGTACCCGCTCGCGGCGTCGTCGTCGTCGGAAGATGCGACGTCGCCCGCCGACCGCAACCGCCGCGTCGCGCTCACGTTCTCGCTCCAGGGTGTCGGCTTCCTCATTGCCGGCATCATGGGTCTCATCATGGTCAACGTGCTCGACGACACGCCGCAGCAGCTCGAGATCATGTGGCGCGTGCTCTTTGGTGTCGGTGTCCTCCCGGCGCTCTTCCTTGTCTACTATCGTATCACGGCCGAAGAGACGCACGTGTACAAGACGATGCTTGCGGAAGAAGTGCACATGAAGAAGATTCGCTGGTCGTTCATCCTCAAGCACTACGGCAAGAGCCTCCTCGGTACGGCCGGCACGTGGTTCCTCTTTGACATTGTGTTTTACGCGCAAAACCTCTTTTCGGCCTCGATCCTCTCGGTGATTGGCGCCAACTCGACGCTCAAGACGATCGCGCTCCAGAACGTCTTGATCTCGCTCGTGGCGCTGCCGGGGTACTACGTCGCGTGCTTTTTCATCAACAAGATGGGCCGCAAGCTCATCCAGCTCCAGGGTCTCACGTGGATGACCATCATCTTCCTCGTGCTCGCCATCTGGTGGGACTCGATCAAGGGCCAAAGCGCGCTCTTCATCATCCTTTTTGGCTTGACGCTCTTCTTCTCCAACTTTGGCCCCAACATGTCGACGTTCGTCATGCCCACGGAGATGTACCCGACGGCCATCAAGAGCTCGTGCCACGGCTTCTCGGCCGCCATGGGCAAGGCGGGTGCTGCCATTGGCTCGTACGGCTTTGCGCACTGGGTGAAGGCGCCCGGCTTTGGCTACGTCGGCACGTGGTACACGTTTGCCGGCATCTGTTTGGCGGCGCTTGTCCTCACGTGGTTCTGCATGTTTGACAACAACGACGGCGACATGTCCAACATCGACAACGAGTTCAAGGCCAAGCTCGCGCTCGAGAACGACGAGACGCGCAAGTCGTTTATCGC
>NW_008246262.1:30442-31532 GCF_000281045.1 Saprolegnia diclina VS20
ACGAGTACTGCATTGCTTCCTCGAGTTGAAATTTTGGATGGGTTACACGGGTCAGCGTTTCTAAACCAATACCTCTCCACCTTAATGATGAGTATTTACTGGATTCATTTCGTACATTGGCTGCGGAGAGAGAGGACTTGGGTGCGACGCGTCCATCGGTCTGTGTACATAACGTTCATACTGACTAGATGACAAAGTTAGTTGCCGATGCTCATTTGTGATTTTGACTCTAATGTGCCACCGCTTTCGACTGGCTTTTGTGCCGTTAGTCGCTCTCGCACTGGATCAAAACGACCCGACGCTACCGACTAGGTCGGGCGTCAAGACATGGGTCGACGTCGAGACCCCCGCTGAGTTTCGCACGATGACGAGTTCCCGAGGCGACAGCTGGGACTTGATTATGAGCGACGAGTTCAACTTGGCCGGGCGCAACTTTACGGCCGGCCTTGACCATCTCTGGGTCGCCCTCGACATTCCCGACGGCGTCAACCGCGCTGTGGGCGTCTACACCCCCGAAAATGCGATCACTCTCGACGGCGCCTTCCAGATTCGCGTTGACACGACCGAGACCAACATCACGTACTACAACGTGTGGTCAGATACCCCATCGTGGACCAACAAGAAGATGGTAAATATTGTCTTTCTACTTGGGTCCGGTGCAATCTGTCTGCTAGTACTACCGCGCCGCCATGGTGCAAACCTGGAACAAGTTTTGCATCCAAGGCGGCTTTGTCGAGATCGCAGCCAAGATGCCCGGCGCGACCCATGTGTCGATGAACCCCCACGTGACAGGGAAGCGCTGGGACCACCAGCTGCAGCGCGATGTGCCCGTCAAGCCACTCGACCGCATTCCCGACATTCGGTTCTACCCAACATGGCCAGGTCTCTGGATGATGGGCAACCTCGGTCGTGCTTTGTTTGCGGCGTCGACCAACCGTGTCTGGCCGTGGTCGTACAACGAGTGCGACGAACGCTACCGCACGTTCCAGCGCATCAGCGCCTGCGACCCGAACCCCGGCTACGGCTTGCACCCGAACATGGGTCGCGGGTCCCCCGAGATCGACATTCTCGAAGGCGGCGGCAGTGACAT
>NW_008246263.1:0-25134 GCF_000281045.1 Saprolegnia diclina VS20
CGGCGTGCTCCCGACGCCCCAAGAGATTGCGATCATGACCGCATACGTGCTCGACGACGACAGCGACGAAGTCGACGAAGCCGATTTGCCCGACATCTCGTTCGAGACGCTCATGTCCAAGGACCCAGCCAAGCGTCTGTTGAGTATGCTCAACTACACGCTGCCGGCGCCGCCGAATCCACCAGCGGCGCTCCGGCAGACGCCCAACGCCGAGGTCCTCGCCAACGTGGCGACCGCCGTATCCAAGCTCAAGCTGCATGGTCACGTCGAGGTGAGCGCGGTCCGAGTCCTGACGCAAAGCGCAGCGCCGCCCGACCTCGTCTTTGTACGTAAGACAATATTGGACATCTTTGAGCGCAAGCGGCTTCTCGACGAGTGCGCGTCGATCGCACACGAGCCGCGCGAGACGCTCGTCGAGATTGTCGTCGGGCACCACTTTGCAACGTTTCTCGATCCCGCTTTGGCGCAAAAGGTATCAAAGTTTCAATGTGTCAATCTATTTATATGACGTGGCAACATAGGAAGCGATTGCGTTTCTCGATTTGATCTACCGTCTCCGGTCCGTGTACGGCGAGGTGCGCATGTTTGCCGAATGCGTCGACGGCGCCCACTCGGACGAAGTACTCGACTTTTACGTCTGGCTTATCCAGTCGATGGACCAGGTCCAGATTGGCGCCGAGCTCGATACGCGACCAGAAATCCATCCCCACTACATTTCCAGATTCAAAGCGCAGCTCCTCACGCGGACGCTCTTTCGAACGCTGCGGTTCCGGACCTGTGGGTTTGCGAATCACTTGTCGTCCACCACCAAGTCGCTCCAGCGCCACCCGTCGCTCGACGCCATGTACGACTGCCAGCGGCTTTTCGAGCACACAACAGCCCGGGGACCGATCTACCTCGGCGAGTTCCACGACCTCCTCGACGTGTTCACTGTGCAGCTGCACGGCGACGACTGCTACCCGCTCGACATATTCTTGTACGCGCTCATCCTCATGTACAAGAAGCAGAAAGACTGGTTCTTTGAGTCGGTGCGCCTCCTCTTCAACCAAGTGCACGACGAAGCGGTTGCGCTCGAAGCGCGCCAAAAGGCGCTCGAAGCCGTCGAGTCGCGTCAAACCGAAGCCACAAAAGCGCGGCGCAAGGCCAGCGAGCTCCCAAAGCCTCGGAAAAAGTCGCGCAAGCCCACCAAGCGCCGCCGCGGGTCGGCCACCGACGCCCGCAAGACCGCCGTCTTGACCACGATCCAGTTTGCTGTCGTGCTCGCGCGCGTCGATTCGCACTTGTCGTTTGGACAAATGACGGAAATGACGCTCAAGGTGCTCTCGACGCGCCGCTTCTACTCGCACGGCATCACGTACGAAGCGTTTGTGTACACGGCCACGTCCCTCGGGTGGTTCCGCCCCGACTTTGTCTCGCTGCCCGCGCCGTTTACGGAAATTTCGATTTCGACCGAAGAAAAAACGTCGGCCCACGCCGCACTGCAGTACGTCTGGGACACGCACGTCGCAAGCATCTACGTGGCGTGCGAAGGCGACTCGAACCCCTTTGTCGCCAAGCACGTCATGCAAATCAAGCAGCGGCTCGTCAAAGCACTGAGCGTGCACGACCAGACTGAAACGGACCCACTCCTGTCGCTCAATCTGCTTCGGCACCTCATGCACGTGTGCTGGCGTGTCGGCGCCGCTCGAGGCTTTCGGTCGCGCAATTTTGAGCCGGGGAGCGGCGCTGGCGGCGACCACTTTTACATTGCCGAGCTCGCACGGTCGGACGAGCTCATTTTGATCGCGAAAGGGATTCTAGCGATTCCCGATGCGGTCACGGGCCACCAGGTGTTCAACGCAGCGCTGTACACGGCGCCGTCGTCGGACTTCATGACGAACTTTTCGCACATTGACCCGGCGCGCATCCGAGACCTCTTCCCTGACCACTGCATCCAGACCAACGAGTGCACGGCGATCGACAGCGTCCTCCAGCGCTACGCGTGGCAGCTCAACGACGTGTACCGGTCGTACTCGCTCGTGTGCAACAGCCTCAGCGGCATCACCCTCGACGGGTTTGAGGAGCTCATGCACGACGTCGGTCTCGGCTCGAGTCATTTTACGATCGTGCACATGACATTGGTGTTCTCGGCGGTCGTGAGTCGGCAGCAGGAGACCGATCGGCTCCTTGCGACGAGCTTCATCGAGCTCATGATCCGCCTCGCGACTGAGAAGCACGCGGTCGAGCGACCATTCATAGATCGAAAGCAGTCCAAGTTGCAGCTCCTTCAGCCCGAGCGCATCGCGATCTTGCTCGAAGACCTCTGCACGCGGTACCTACTGCCCAACATTTGCCAAAACCTCTCGATCACGTTCCGTCGCCAAGTCGCGGCGCCCGAGCTCCAGCGCCTATTGAACCGGCACCGCAACTTGCTGCGACGGCTCTATTTGTACTATTGCCGCCAGGACGTGGCCGACATGGAGGCGTGGAAGATGAATTTTGGCGAATTCGAAAGTTTCATTGTCGACTTTGGCCTGAACGACGCGGTCTTTTTCCCGTCGAGTATGAACCTCGTCGTCTTCAACGCGTGCCAAGACGACTTGAACGAAGGCCAGTTCATCTACCAAGAGTTTGTCACGGCCATCATTGCGATCGCGCAAATGAAGGACACCAACCCGTTCCTCAAGTGGCAGCGCAAGACGAGCAACTTTATTCAAACGCTCATCGACTACATCTCGCATCCCGACCGCGCCGTCAAGTTCCGACTCATTCTCTCGTGAGGTAGCGTCAAGCTGATCATGTCGACCGATGCATCATGGATAATGATGTTGGGCTGCTTGTATACGATGGAGATCTCGGTCTAGTACCGGTAGATACCTCACATGCCAAGGGTATAACACACAACTTCGGGCGTGGAACATGGTGCTGGCCTCGCGGTGGGCGCGGGCCTTTTGTTGCGATCTCGGCGCGCGTCAGCATCTTCGTCGTGCGCTGCATGGCCTGCAAGATCGCAAAATGATCTGCAAGCGGGCGGCAACCCTCCGGATAAAAATAATCGTTCGGATAAACGCCCGCCATGCTTCGATTGGTCTCCCGCTGCGTCTCAAAGTGTGAGCACGTCGTTTGGACTGAACACTACGTGTACATATTGTCTGTTCTACATGATATCCGGAGATCCTCGTCGTTGGCTCGATCATTTGACGTTTCTTTGCTTACATCCCGGCTTCATTCCATACGCCGTCCACTCAAAGTCTTGCTTTGGCTTCGGTCCGAGCTGTCAACGCTAGCATGGTAGTGCAACTACTAATGTCAGCAGATGTAGTTTGGCAGTCAGCGTCTCAACACCGATCAACGAACGCGACCTCGAATGGGCATGTCAGGGCTAGGTAAGTGACCAAGACGACGCCATGCAGTAGCTCGTCGGTAGCAAAAACAGTCTGGAGCATAATGAAAAAGACTCGATTACGGTGCACGATGGAGATGCAGCCGAGTAGAGTCGTAGGCACGCGTCGGCCGTAGTCATTATCACCGAGAGATGTTCCTCTGTTGACCCTTGCTCGGGGCCAATGTAACGGAAGCAAATCCGGATAAGCCGATATGTACGGATAAAGGATGCGCGCCACACCTCAGCCGCCTCGTGTGGAGGATTTGAGGCCAAACCGCGATTAAAAATGGGATGGCTGAAATTTGGCACCAAGATAGTAGACACGTTGGAGACTAGAAAACACCAAGTCCCATCGTCATTGGAGGAGAACTGCGGGAATTGTGTGTCTTTAAAGTTTCGACGCGTTTGGACCCCAAATATTAGCTCAGTCGTTACGATGAATCATACCATTCGGATCGGCACGAGCGTAGTACCAGGAACGACAGCAAGGACCCAAGGATATCTCAAGACCTATACATATATGTTACTAAAATAACACGGCGCGACAGTTGCTTTGTTTGTGCACGGCGAGTGTAGCGCTGCAGGGCTAGGGTTACACGAGGAATAGGGCTGTGGGACTTGAAGATGCGGTGCTTTGATGTGGGACCGACCTGCCCGACATTTTGCGGTCTGAGTTTTGTTACCAGTTTTGTCTACGAATAATTGATGACGGCGCCAAGTTGGTGTACGGCCTGCGCTTCCCAGGACTTGAACTGCCGACGGGTCCGCGTGTTGTGTGCTTGGACTGCCCGTATTGGCTCACGGGTCGCATCCGTCGCCGCCAGCGATACGCAAGCACGCGGTGGCTGGCAATATCGAGAGCACGTTGGTGGTGACAGCCCAAACGAGGCAGACGACATACAAGGTGAAGGCGATCACCGCGGCGACTTGGCTCGACCCGCCATGGCGTCGAAGGGCCTGCGCCTCGGCCTTCTGGCGCGGCAAGAGCCACAGCGTCGCATTGCTCAAGAGGCGTACGCTGTACATGATCACAAACGTGTAGGCGACTTGGCGGCGCACGTACGGCGTGTCCTTGGCAATGTCATCTTGGAACGCGTCAAAGTACCCGTCGACCATCTTGGAGAGACTCGAAGCGAACGGCTGCGCGAGGTTCGAGACGGTCGTTAGAAGGCCGTACGTGGTGCCCTCCAAGCCGACCTCGGCAACCTCCACCGCAGCATATGTCGCCACAACGAACCGGACGCCTTGGGGGATATTGCCAAGGACCGGCGCGCCGAGGTAAAACCACTGGTTGCGGAGTACGTCAAAGATGGTGAGGAAGCTCACGGTCGCATCGAGCGCCACGACAGAGCAGGTTGTGACCGCCATGAGAACTCGCCAATCGGCCTGCAAGAGGTGCTTCTTCGTGTAGACGAGTGCCATTGTCATGAGGAGGAGCGAGACGACATTGAAGATGGCGGCGTTGAGCGGCTGGACACGCGCCCAGTCGCGCTGGACCACGAGCGACGGGACGGCCTCAAAATCAAACAGCATCGCGTTTAGAAACGAGAAGGCCATGAGCTGCCAGATCGCACGGGTCTGCGCGAGCCGCCAGAGGTCCCGGCAGCGCGCGCCAAATGCCAGAGGCGGCGACGGCGTCTCGGCGGGGAAGCAGAGAAGCGCGCCCGTGAGCCCGACGAGCGTCGCGAGGCTCGTGAGCGCCATGAGGTTGTTGAACGAGAGACCCCAGTTGAAGCTCCCGCCGTACGACGGACCGTTGAGTGTGAGACCGGCAATGCCCGATGCGAAGGTCTGGAACGCGTAGCGCACCTAGTTTTCATTGAAGTCAACGTGCTGGTGGCCATGATACCGTGTAGATGGTGGTCTGCGTGCGGCCACGGACAGCCTCTTCTTCGCGCTGCGCACACTCGACGACGACCGCGTCGCACGCCACGTCGGCCATGACGTACCCAAAGCTCGCGAGCATCATGAGCACCACGTATGTGATGCCCTGGCCCGATGCGTGGACGTTCGCGACGACCCGCAGCGACGCGTTGGTGGTGCGCTGGATCTCGCCGGGTGCGTAGTACGGCGCGTGGACCGGCGTCGCTGCCATGAACAGGAGGAAGAGCAGGCAGAGGCTCCAGCCGAGCACGATGTACGGCTGGCGACGACGGCCGCGGATCGGGAGGCTGTCGGACGTGACGCCGATGAGCATCTTGAACGACCAGGGGAGCGCGATGAGCGCGGCCGCGCCGGCCACCTGGAAGCCGTCCATGTTGAGATACATGCTGAGGAACGGGTAGATCGTGCTGGGAAACGTGCCATGGACGAGACCGACGGCGGCGTAGTTCATGAGCAGGCCGATGTTCTCGCGTGCGTACAGGTCGATGGGTCCGCCGAGGCGCAGCGCGGTCGTCGGACCCTCGTCAAGCTCCTTCTTCACGGGTTGTTCGCAGCTTGCGACGTCGAGCACGGCTTCTTCGTGCAGCTGGAGCGCGGGTAGTCCACCATGCAGCATACCTGCGGCGACCGTAGCGGATTGTCGTGGCAGAGAGTGATGGCGCCAGGATCGGGAGGCTTATTTAACGATTTCAAAGATGCTCGCTTTTTATATCTTATATTCTTGCGTTCAGCAGATGGCGGCCATCGAACGATATCTGAGAGGTCTCAAAGAAGTAGGCAAAGAGCTTAAGGAGAGTCCAAAGCCGGTGCTGCGCGCGCCTGGAGCTTGCTCGATGCTCCTAGCGCGATTGCAATGCTGGATCCCAGATAACACTAAAAGTATCTTGCCATTACCACCACACCATTTTCGAACCAAACCATCTGTTGTTCCATGTCCGCCTCGAATATGCATACACTATACTTGCTTTTTCAATGCTTTTCAGTTTATGGCTTTATACAATCGTTAAAATATGCAAAACAAAGGCCGACCTGGGCGAGATCCACGAACCCGAACGTTGTCAGATTGCCTCAACGAACGTTGGCCAGTTTGCGAGTCCGCGCCACGTCGCCATGGACGAGACGAGCGCCCCCGAGGTCCGCCACCGCCCGGCGCATGAGCTCAAGGCCGACGAAGAAGAAGCCCTCGTGCAGGAGACGTCTCCATCCGACCTGCGCGAGGTCGACGGCGCCGAGACCAAGGCGCTGCTGCCCTCGCCGCTCTGCAGCGTCGCCGACACGGACGCCACCTTTGACGAGAGCTCGGACGACGACGATAGCGCGCTCGAGGCCGGCGCGGTCCAAGTCGACGCGCTGCGCAAGGGCGGGTCGCCCAACCTGTATGCGCGCGAGAACATTGGGCTGCTCCTCAACTACGGATGCGTCGGCCTCGTGCTCGGCATCTTCCCCAGCACCATCTACCCGTTCATGAGCTTGTACCTCAACATGGACGGGTACCAGTCGACGGCCGCGACGGTCCTTGTCGGCTTGCCCTGGTCGTTCAAGATGGTCATTGGCATTGTCTCGGACTCGTTTCCGATTTGCGGCTACCGCCGCCGGCCCTACATCCTCTTTGGCTGGAGTCTCTGCGTGCTCTTCCTCTTGATCATGGCACTGCTACCCGTCGGCGCGCCGTACTATGTGCCCGGCGAGCTCCAGCGCACGTCGAACGCAAGCGCCCGTGTTGTCCTCAATAAGAATGCACCGAACGAAGGGGCCAAGTACATCCTCCTCATGATGCTGGCTAGCTTTGGCTACGTGATTGCCGACGTGGCCTGCGACGCGGTCGTCGTCGAGTTTGCGCAGCGCGAGACGTCGCACGTCCGCGGCACGACGCAGACCACGGTGTACATGGTGCGGTATGCGACCACAACATTGGCGTCGGCGGTCGTCGGCTTTTGCTTCAACGGACGCGCGTACGGCGGCAGCTTCAACTGGTCGCTCTCGTTCAACCACATGATGGTGCTCGCAGCGTGCGGCGCGGCGCTGGGCATACCCGCGACGCTGTTTTTCCCAAAGGAAGAGCAAGTCGTGGGCGAACCCTTTGTCAGTCGCTGCAAGACCATGTGGCGCCTTGCGCAAAAGCGCGCGATCTGGCAGATCATGGCGTTTTCGTTCCTTAACGCGCTTCTCTTTGACTTTGAAGCGACGCCATCGAACGTGGTGCAGCGCGACTGGGCGCGGGTCCAGCCGCTCAACAGTGCGGCGTTTGTGGTCCTCGCGAATGCCCTCTTGACGCTCTCGCTCTACTTGACGAAGACGTACTTTTTGAACGTGAGCTGGCGCACGCTGATTCTCGTGACGACAGTCTCCATGGTGGTGCTCGATGCGACCGTGAGCTTCCTCACCATCTTTGACGTACTCCGCAACCAGTGGTTTTACCTCGGCGCGCCGGTCCTTGGCAACATCCCCCAAGGCGTCCGGTTTGTCGTCTCGGGCTACGTGACGGTGGAGGTTGCTGAAGTCGGCTTTGAAGGCACCACGTACGGCCTTCTAACGACAGTCTCGAACCTCGCGCAGCCGTTCGCTTCGAGTCTCTCCAAGATGGTCGACGGGTACTTTGACGCGTTCCAAGATGACATTGCCAAAGACACGCCGTACGTGCGCCGCCAAGTCGCCTACACGTTTGTGATCATGTACAGCGTACGCCTCTTGAGCAATGCGACGCTGTGGCTCTTGCCGCGCCAGAAGGCTGAGGCGCAGGCCCTTCGACGCCATGGCGGGTCGAGCCAAGTCGCCGCTGTGATCGCCTTCTCGACGGCGTTTCTCTGTCTCGCATGGTCGATCTTGACCAACCTCTTGTCGATCTTCGAGTCGACAGCGTGCCTCCGTATCGCTGGCGGCAAGGGCTGCGCCGCCTAGCCTCTCTTTGTCCAGATAAAAATGCATGGCCTTAATTACCACCTTGTCTATCGTTCTTGTCGCATCTCTCGCGGTCAATGTCTTGCTACAGTCGGTCGCTACCTCTACGCAAGGCGTCGTGCAGCCTGGCGGCGGCGAACCTCGTCGTCGGGCGTCGTCGCGCCCGGTCGTCGTCGTTGCCTCGCTCGCTTCTCCGGCGGGATCGCACGTGTCGGGTAACGGGCCAATCAGCGGCGGTCATGACGTGGAATATAATTATGCCTCTTTATGTGGATAAATGTATGTGCCATTGATTCTTGCATTAAATCGAGCAAGCACGGTCGCATTACACAACAGGTCGCATGGGGAACGCAGCGCCCCGGGCGGTCCCGGCGAACGCGAGCCAGCTGGACACGGCGTCGCAGTGCCGGACGCTCCTCATGGAGTACAAGTTCCCGAGCAGCAACATGAACCTCGTCTTCAGCAACCTCCTCGGCGACGGCAAGTTCCTCAAGACGGTCCAGTGCAAGTGCGAAGAGGGCGTCGTCGTCGTCAAGCTCTACCGGCGCTACGACACGTCCGAGTCGCTCGAGGCCGCGCGCGTCCAGCTCGCGCAGCTGCAAGCGGCCTTTGGCGTCATGGAGGCGACGCCCAACATCGTGCCGTACGCCCATTTCCAGCTCAGCACCAAAGTGAACGCGGCCTTCCTCGTGCGGCAGTACTTTGTCGCGAACCTCTACGACCGCATCTGCACGCGGCCCTTCCTCTGCGACATTGAGAAGAAGTGGATCACGTTCCAGCTGCTCAAGGCGCTCGAGCAGTGCCACTCGCGCGGGATCTGCCACGGCGACATCAAGCAGGAAAACGTCATGGTCACGAGCTGGAACTGGATCTTCCTCACAGACTTTGCGCCGTTCAAGCCCACGTACATGCCCGAGGACGACCCGGCCGAGTACTACTACTATTTCTGTGCGAGCGACGCGTCCCGCCGGTCGTGCTCGGTCGCGCCCGAGCGCTTTTACGGCTCGCATCGCGACGTGCTCTCGCGCCTCGCCGACAGCGACATTAGCGTCGAGGAGTTTGACAAGCACGTCAACATGGCCCGCGCGACGCCGTCCTCGATGCCGTCGACGCCCTCGTCCACCGCGACGCCCAAGGGCACGCTCCACGAGTCGATGGACATCTTTGCGACCGGCTGCGTCATCGCCGAGCTCTTCAACGGCGGCAAGCCGCTCTTTGACCTCCCGACGCTGTTGCGGTATCGGACCGGTGACATGACCGCGCTCGCAACAATCCGAAAGCTCCAAGAGACCGACCCCGCGCTCGCCGAAATGCTGCGCCACATGCTGCAGCGCGACCCGCGCCAGCGGTCGTCGGCAGCTGCGTACCGCCTCCAGTACACGCAGTCGATCTTTCCGGCGTACTTTGACGCGTTCCTCTTCCGCTTCATGTCGCTCGTGCTCTCGCGGGGCGGGAAGCTGCCGGACGCTCGGATTCGGCTCGTGTGCAAGTACTATGGCCGCATCGTGCGCGAGCTCGTCGGCGTCGACGACAAGGAGGGCGAGGCGTTCTTTACGCACCGGCTCAAGGAAGGGTACGGGTCGGACCGGTCGCACTTCACGGACGACGTTGCCCAGCGCATGTACAGTGAGATGGAGCACCCGGTGGACGGCCCGCCGCCGACGGACGAGTCGGAGCACGTGGCCGAGACGCTCTTGTTGACGCAGGCCAAGTTTAGCGTGTACGCCAAGCGCAAGCACGAGACGCTCAAGCGTATGAAGAAGGCGTCGATCAAGCCCAGCCCTCCGATTCGCGAAGAAGAGGCGTCGGTCAGTGGCGTCGACGACGGCGACGTGTTGCCGGCCTCGGACGTCTCGACCCGGCCACCGCACTTGCCATCGCACCAAAACGGCATTATGATTATCCTCTCACTGCTCTGCTCGAGTGTCCGGCACTGCGGTGTGCCCCAGTCCAAGCTCACTGCCCTGCAGCTCATTACGCGCCTTGGCGCGTTTGCCGACGACGAAGTCCGGCTCCAGCGGCTCGTGCCATTCGTCATGGAGGTCCTCGACGATGCGTGTGCGGCCGTGCGCGCCGAAGCCATTCGCTGCGTCACGTCGCTCCTCTCGCTCGTCAAGATCTTTCCGCTCTCGGACGCAGCGATCTTCCCGCAGTACATTTTGCCGGCGCTGCAGTCGTTCCCGTCGGACGCCGAAGAAATGGTCCGCATCGCGTTTGCCGAGTGCCTTCCGTCGCTCGCCGAGTCGGCGCGGCGCTTCCTCGAGATCTCGTGCACGCTCAAGATGCGCGCGCTGCATGCGAATTCCGCGAACGCTACGTCGCTCGAGTCGACGCGGCAGACCAAGAGCAAGACCAAGGACGGCAAGAACGGCGACGCAACGTTCTCGACGTTTGACGACGAGCTCAACCGGCTGCATCTGCTGGTCTCGCGCTTTGTGATTCAGATCGCGGCGCCCGACCAAAAGGCCAGTTCGAGCCTCGTCAAGCGCGCGCTCTTGCACGACATTACGCGCCTGTGCATCTTTTTTGGCCGCGAGCGCACGCTGGACGTGGTCTTGCCGCAGCTCATTACGTTCCTTAACGACCGCGACTGGCAGCTCCGCGCGACGTTCTTTGAGTTCATCACGGGCGTGTGCTCGTTTGTCGGGCATGTGTCGGTCGAACTGTACATTCTGCCGTGCATTGAGCAAGCGCTCATCGACATTCAGGAGCTCGTGATTGCGCGCGCGCTCCTCTGCCTCGCGAACCTCTGCGCGCTCGACATGTTTCAGCGCACGGCGCTGCTCGAGAAGGCCAAGCTCACGGCGCCGCTGCTTCTGCATCCGGGCTGGTGGGTGCGCAGCGCGATCCTCAAGCTTCTCGCTGCGATCGCCAAAGAGATGGACGTTGTCGACCGCAATGTGTTTTTGGTGCCGCGCCTGCACCCGTATCTGCGCAAGAAGGTGCGGCTGTGCAAGGACGACGACGTGGCGCTCGTGTTGCGGGACGCGCTCCGGCCGCACGTCTCGCGCGAAGCCTTTGACGCGGCGCTCATGGCGCGGAATGGCCCGCGCCTCTTGTTGCACGACGCAGCAGCCGACGACACGGACGACGAGACGAGTATGAGCAAGGCCGAGAGTGGCGACGAGAGTTTTCACCTCGAGAGCTCGATCACGCCGGCGCGCCGCATCAAGTTCAACAGCGAAGACTCGCTCGACGGGTACAACCCCCACGGGACCAACGACTTGAAAAAGTCGACGAGCGCCCAAGCGATCGCACGCTACGAGCGGTACTATATCGGGTCGAGTGCGACAGACGAAGGCGTCCGGCTCGGGCTCATGCACCAGTACATTGCGATGGCGTCGATGCACATGCGCAGCAAGATCCAGCTCACGCACTCGGAGCAAAGTGCGCGCTACAACGGGTCGGACGCGCCGTTTGTCCCATTCACGCGCAAGATTCCCAAGTCGTCACTGCATTCGCTGCGCGTCCCGAGCATGAAGGTCGCGCTGACCGTGCCGCTGCCGCTCAAGCCGTTTAGCGCGGTCCTCAAGCAGAGCTCCAAGAAGGACCGCGAGGCCGGTCTCATCAAGTGGGAGAGCATGCCCTTGGCGCACATTATCCGCCTCTACGGCCTCCAGACCGGGAGCCTTGCGACCGACGCGTACCAAAGCGTGTACGACGAGTCGGCGACGCGCACAAAAGTGTTGCAGCACGACCACGTGCACGACCCGGCGCTGTTTCACTCGCACAAGCTCCTTGCGCGGCTGACGGCGCTCGACATTCCGCCGCTGCCGCTCGACATGGGCCCGCTCCGCACGAACGAAGGCGCGGTTTATTCGCATGCGATGACGAATGCAGCGCCATTGTCGTTGCCGGTGAATGCACTGCCGTCGAGTGCGCCACCGACACCGTCGTCGACACCGTCGTTGCCGCCGACGCCGTCGTCGGCGTTGGGCACGCCGGCGTCGGCGATGATTGGACCGATTGTGCCATCGGCCGCGTCGACTGCGGCCGAGATGTTTCGCAATTGGCGACCGCGTGAAAGCGTTTTGGCGGCCGAGCTCACCGAGCACACGGGGCCTGTGCACCGACTCGGCGTCGCGCAGGACAGTTCGTTCTTGGCGTCGGCGTCGAGCGACGGGACGGTCAAGCTCTGGTCGGTGCGCAGCCTCGCGCACAGCATCAACCAAGGCAGTCGCGGCACGTACGACGCGCAAGGCGGTGTGCTCACCGACATGGTCGTCTGTGAAAACTCGCACTCGCTCGCGACGAGCTCGAGCAACGGGACCGTCCACGTCGTGCGCGTCGAGCGTATGAGCTCGACCGGCGCGCTCCAGACCGTGCCGCTTCGCGACATGCACGTGCCCCACGACGCGGTCGTCGTCCTCGACTACATGAACAACATGACCGAGTCCCTTCTCGTCTACGGCACGCGGAGCGGCGCCATCTACGGGTACGATGGATAGTAGCTCGAAATGTTTGTCTCATAATGCAAGCTTAGGTGGGACCTGCGCTTCCGTCGGCAGGCGTGGAAACTGCAAGTGAGCGTCGAGCTTGGCCATATGACGTGCATGACGCACTCGTCCGGTGCGTCTCGAGTCTTGTCTGGATCATGCTGATCGCATCACTAGATGCGACGTGGCTTGCTGTGGGCACGAGCCGCGGGTACATTTGCCTCTGGGATCTGCGCTACCACTTGCTCATTCGCGTGTGGCGCCACTCGTCCTTCCACGCGATCCAGCGCCTCGAGCCATGCTACATTGTGGCCAGCCGACCGGACAGCGCGCGCAACTCGCCGCTCGTGTACGTGGCCGCCGGCGACTCGGAGGTCGCGGTGTTTGACCTGAGCATTGGCGCGTGCCGGGGCGTGTTTCGCACGCTGCACACCCAAGTGCAGCTCTCGGAGGCCGACGCGTGCCCGACGTTGCACCACGTCCAAGTGCCGAGCCGAGCCAAGGACGTACTCGCGAGCGTCCTCGGGCCGCAGAACTTTACGCAGGCGCTCGACGAGATTGCGACGACGACGTCGACCGAAGAGCCGACCGTGCGCGCGATCGTGACGCCGTCCGAGTACTCGCTCCTCACGGCCGGCGAAGACCGACGCATTCGGTTCTGGGACCTCCGCAACCCCAAAAAGTCGCTGACCGTCTGCGGCGGCGACGCCTCGTCGTTCTACGACAGCCAAGACGCGCCGCATGGGTGGTGGAAGCTCAAGGGCGATGACAAGGTCACGAAAGCCGAGCTCGTGTGGAGCAAGATGGACCCGCCGACGATCCACCTGTGCCAAGACGCGTCGTCGTACTTTGGCGACAGCACGGCCGACGGCGTCGCGCCCAACCCTGCGCTCGAACGGCGCGGCCCGATCCCGCCGTCGCCGGCGCACAACGACTGCATTTTGGACCTCAAGCTCGTCGATGTCAACGGCCCGATGGTGGTGTCGAGCGCGCGGGACGGCGTCGTCAAGGTGTGGCGCTAAGTTATGTACATGGAAAATGCATGCATCGGGTTGTCGTTATCGGTGCAGTCTACGCCGAGACGCTCTCGAGCGCGGCCGAGGCGAAATATTTCACATCCGGGTCCGTATCTGTCTGGAGGTGCGCCAAGCACGACTTGATCTGGCCCGTCAACGCCGGGTTGTCCGTGTGCTTCCCTAAGACTTGGAGCGTGTTGGTGACCGTAAACCGGACGTTCGGGATCTTGTCGTTCGCGCCACGGATCGACAGCGTCGTCATCTCTCCTATCAGGTCCGGCGACGTCTTGTCGCACGCCAATTGCTACGCCAGCATGAGATGGATGCGGATGCAGGAATACACACCGTGAGGGCGTGGAAGACGTTGACACGCTCTTGGTAGATGATCGAGCTGTCGTAGATTTGCGCGAGCTTGGGCAAGATGCTCTCGAGGATGTAGTCGCTGCCGACGACGTGGAGGATCTCCTGGAGGATCTTGGTCGTGCTCAAACGGACTTCACTGACCATGTCTTGGAATGCGTTGAGGAACATCTCGAGGAGGTGCTCCTGAAAGTACGTCGCACCCTAACCCACCCGATGAGATACATCGATACGTGTCGCGTGCGTCCTACCAACGAACTCACAAGCGACGGCAGTGCAAGGATGACCGCTTCGCGGACGCGCCACTGCAAGTCCTTGGAGAGGTCCGTGATCGCGGGCAAGAGCGTGCCTTCAAACGAGTGCATCCACGGCGACACGGCGCTCATGCGCTTCAGGACGTTCAGTCGGACGTCGACCACGTCGTCGCGGAGGAACTGGAGCATGATCGGGACGAGCGACGACTTGGTCACATCCTCGCCGAGCTTGGGGGCGATTTCCATGCACACGATCGAGACGGCCGCTACGCTGCGGTGAGCTATCCAGGGACTACGTATGCAAGGCGCGTACTGCGGACGTTCGGAGCGACATCCTGCGAGAGCGGCTGGATCTGGGGAAAGACCTCGGCCATGAACGTGCTAAACTTGATCAAGCTCGCAAAACCCGAGATGTTCTTGGCGGCCGCGGCGCGGACTTCGGCTTCGGCGTCCTGGATGAGCTGCACAAAGTGGTGGAGGAGCTCGCCTTCCGCGATGCTCGCGCCCATGGCTTCGGCCAGCTACCTTGGTATGAGCCTCCGTCTGCCATGTACAAGAGAATGGTCGTACGGGGAAGAAGTCCTTGGCGATGCTAAAGCGCACGCGCCACGAACGGTCTTCGCACGACGAGCGCGCGACGGGCAGCACGTGCTGCGTGTTCTCGTCTTCGTTGAGGAGCTTGGCGATCGACGCGCAGTTCTCAATCGCCAAGAGGCGGACGCTGTCTTGGTCGTCGCCCGTAAGGACCTTGAAGAGCGGCAGGATCGTGCTCACAAAGATATCCTTCTCCATCTTGGCGCCAAATTTCTACGCGCCGCCATCAACACCAGCTCGACCATCGTATGGAGGAGGAACGTACGCCAATGTTCAACGCAGCCGCACGGCGGACCATGGGCGTGTCATCGCCGCAAAGCGTCGTGTAGAGGCTAAAGGCGCGTTAGACATGTGCAAGGTGAGATGCAATAAGATGGACGTACTCGCGGAGCTCCTTCTTGCTCGACGCGTCCACCTTGGTGTACGCGACAGGGAAGAGCCAGCAGGCCGAGACGCGCGACGTGAACCAGTCGCCTTCGGTCAAGCGCTTGACCAGCGGCAAGGCAAGTTCGCCGGCGTCCGTGACCACTTCGAGGACCTTTTGGATCGACGCGACAGCCTGCGAACGAGCATGAGATGCCAGTCGCGTGCACGAGCGTGGTGTACCTTGTCACGGACGACCGTTTCTTCGACGGTCGCCAGCACCTCGAGTGGGCCAAGCAGCACCGACGCGCTGTTGGGGCCGCCGACCAAGTCGACGAATTCGCCGAGCTCTTCGGCCATCGCGACGAGGACTTCGTCTTCATCGTCCGTCGACTCTACAAGGCAGGACGCATCATGATCGCGCTCGACGTCTACATGGTCATACGGGACAGGAACGGCAGCAGCTCGGAGCGCGTGCGGTCTGGGCCCAGCGCCTGGGCGACCGTGCGGAGCCGGCGCATGCTGCGGATCCGCGTCTCGGTCTCGTCCGTGCGCATCTCCTCGGTCAAGAGGTTGATCGGGTAGAGTTCGTCCCCTACATGCAGCCATCGTCTTGAGCGCTCTTCCTCCATGCTGGCGGCCCATGGCCACGTACCCATGCTCCCCGGCTGTTTGGTTTTGTAGGGATTCTAGTATGGGATTCCGGGGCGTTTTGGTTTCTTTTTTCCTAGTTGACACCACGCAGTCAGTCACTTTTTTAGGACTTGTCCTAAAATAGGCTTCTCCATTCGGCATCCGCCGCATTACCAACACTATTTACAGCTTCCGCGGCGCTGGATTGAAGACGGACTACACTGTAGTATAGCAGGACGTTCTCTCGGTCGATTCAGCCAGGGCAGTAGCTAGTCGGCAGCGACTGACCGAACCAGCGTCAGGATGTACTAGTAGTACTACTAACTTCTTGTACAGTAGTGGTCGGTACCGTAAAAGGCCAGATGGACAACCGGTATGTACACGTGGCTTTGGCGCCAAAATGCAAGTGCAATCTCAACTCCCCAAGCAAAGACATGGCCGGTCGACGCGACCTATCGCCAGCACGATTCCTTCCTGGCGTTCTGCTTCGTGCGGACATAAGAGGTTGAGTGGGGCGACCATAAGAGCTTGCTGCTGCTCTGAAGATAACGTTATCGTATCCGGCCATAAGATCGAATTGTCCGGATACCGCGAGATGGCGCTGGTCGCGTACAGCGAGTCGTCGTCGTCGTCGGACGAGGACGAGGCGCCAGCGAAGCGGCAGCGCGTGGCACCGCCGATCGCATGGACACGGACGTTTGCGCATGTGGATGGCAACTGGCCATCGTATGTCTACTTTGCCGGTATATAGACATGTTACATATTCCACGATGCCATCCCTGCACATAGTGCCGCTGACGCCGGCCATGGAGGCCATGAAGACCTTTGCCATGACCATGGCGGACGCCGCATACCCGAAGCATACCCTCGGTCTCGTACCGCTCGGCGACCCGCGGTCCAAGGGTGCAAAGGGCAACGATGGCGATGGCGATCAGGACTCGAGCTCGCTGCACTTGAGCCTCTCGCGCACGTTTGTGCTGCGCTACGAGCAAATCGAGCCCTTCGTCCAGGCTTTGCGCGTCGCTCTCAAGTACCGCAAGCGGTCTCCTTCCACACTACAACGTCGTCGAATGCAATCTCAAACCGAAGCATGTAGGACGCGCGTGGTGCTCCAAGGTCACCGGATCCTCGTCAACGATGAGAAGACGCGCCTGTTTGCAGCGACGCCCTTGGTCCGCGGCAAGCCCGAGGTACGCGCCGAGACGACGCATGTGAGAGGCTGTATGCCTCGTGGTAGATTTGTCATATCATTGCGTGCGTCGATCGCTGCATGCGCCAGTTCGACCTTCCGCCCTACTACAGCGTATACCGTACCTTCGTCAAAAGCGAGTTGCCTCAGCAACCATGTAGGACCCGATTCCGCATGTCAGCGTCGCCTCCACGCCCTTCGTGCCCTCAGTCGAGGCCGAGGTCGCGATCGAGATAACCCCGCCACCGATGGTGCTCATCGACTGTGACGCGGTCGCCGTCACGATTGGCAACAAGCAATTTCACATTCCGCTCTTATCCTAACTCGACTCATCGTCATCCTCGTCTTTCTCATCGTCGTCATCGTCGTCATCGTCGTCATCATAGTCGTCATCGTCGTCGTTCGCATCAACTTGCTCGTCTTCGTCTTTGGGTTCGGGGCACTTGGCCATCATCTCGCGTGCGTGGGCCGCCTTGGTCGTGTTGCCCATGCTATCGTAGAGCGCGGCCAAGTCGTCGTAAATATCGCGCTGGCGGTTCGTCTCGAGCGACAGCGCCGTCTCGTACGCAGCGATCGCCTTCTTCTGGTCAACCTTGGTCCCGCGGGCCACAAGCATCGTCGCGAGGTTGTACTGGTACTTGGCGTTGGTCGGGTCCTTGGCGACGGCCGACTCGAAGACGCCAACGGCACCGTCGATATCGCCTTGTTCGCCGTAGACGTTGGCAAGCGCTGCAAAGGCCACAGACGCGTTGACGTCGTCGAGGGCAATGACCTTGCGGAACGCGCCAATCGCCTTCTCGAGCTTCTCGACGTCTTGGTACAAGGCACCGAGTGCAAACCACGTGGGTGCGTTGGTCGGGACGCGGGCGACCACTTTTTCGTGGAGTGCAATGGCCTTGACCTTCTCACCGCAGGCTTCGTACGAATGCGCGAGCGAGCTCATGACATCGACGTCGTCCGGCTGCATTGCGAGCGCCTTGGCGAACGTCTCGGCGGCCGCGTCGACGGCGCCGAGCTTTTGCAACGCAGCGCCGGCGGCCACGAGCTCTTCAAAGTCCATCTCGACCTCGTCCTCCTCGCTGTCGTTGGCCGCCGGCTTGGGCGCAGGCTTCACGGCAGCCTTTCCCTTGCCCTTCTTCGGCGCCGGTGCCGGCGCGTCCTTCATCGACCGCTTCCGCTTCGCCATGGCTGTCGGTCTGACCACGAAAATCTAAAACGCACCGATTGAAGCTGCCACCGATATTATATACGGCATCTGCCACGAGATCACGCCGTATTTGCGGCATTGCCATGCCGAAAACAACGACATCTGCGTGGCGGTGCCGAATGCAACTGGCCGAAGGATTTCATTTTCGAGAAGCTGCGATGGACGAAGCGTGGACTGCCCTTAGCACCTTCCAGGCGCGGTCGGTGGCCACCGCCGGCAACCGCGATAGCGCCCTTGAGCGCGAGCTCGTGCGCGACTTCATTGCGCAAGTCCCGATCCCAGCCATCTTCCAGTGCCTCCAGGCCGCGAGCGACGCGGGCGAGACGAAGCAGGTCCGCTCGTTCCCCGAGCGTGGCATATTGACGCTGCGCGCGTAGGTCAAGCTCGTGTGCCAATGCCTCGAGCGCATCTTTCGCTCGCCCCTTGGCGCCGACATTCTCTTTCAAGAGGAGATGGGGCCCTTCTTGCTGGCCGGCGTTAGCCACACGGAGCTTTCGGCCCGCAAGTTGACGCTAGACATGCTCGACCACCAGCTTTTGCCGCAGTTTCATGACCGTGTGGTAAGTGCATCCAACCTGTGGTCCCGCTCACGCCTCCTGTGTAGAGCGACGAGGCGTTGTTGCACGCTGTCTGCAGCTGCATTCTCGACGACGATCCGGGTGTTGCACGCAAAGCGTCGGACCTCTTGTTCAAGGTACGCCATGCCGCACGACTATTCGTTGGCTCATGCTTCTTGCAGCTCGTGTCGTTGCCGGCGACCGGCATCTACCATGCGATCCTCCGCCTTCTCTCCGAGCTGCTGCAAGAGCACTTGCCAGTGTACGCGTCCACAAACACACATATCGCAACACAAGGATCATGGCGACTGCGATAGGCTCTCGCGCGGCAACTCGGTCGAGTACGTTCGCTTGCTCGAGACGATCGCCAAACTCGCGAGCGTCGACGACGACGTCATGCACGAGAGCTTTGGCCGCGGCCTCCTCCAGCCGGTCCCGACCCCATATATGCCATCCTCCCATTGCTCATGTATACTCTGACGCAGATTCTCGACGGAGTTCAGTCCAAGGACGCACTCTTCCAGCTCAACATTCTTGATATCATTCCGGTGCTTTGCAACACCAAAGCCGGTCTCGTGCTCGTCTTCCAGTCGGGTACGCCTTCGCCACGTGCTATAGTTTAACATTGATCATGCAGATGTCCTGACGCACTTGATCCGCACCGTCCAAGGTCCGTCCATGTACTGTCTTGTGGCTAGAGTCGGTGCGTAGACCCGCTCATTGGTGGCGCCGCGCTCCGTCTGATTGGCCAATTTTCGACCAAAGCCGCCGCCATCGGGGTGTCATCGTGGAACTGGGCCGACGCGTCGCTCTCCAAGGCGTTCCTTGCCGCGATCGAGTACTCATTCCAAGTCGGTGACGCGCTGCAGAAGATTGCGGCCATGGACGCCGCTGCGGCCTTTGCGTCGGCGTCGGAAAACGGTATTTGTTTCAAAGTATCATATCAATGTATCAATCCGATTTAGAGCTCGGGCTGTTGCTGCAGCACAAGACGCTGATCGCGCTCTTTCTCGAGTCGGCGCACTCGACCGTCCTCGAGGTCAAGTCCAACTGCTTCATGGCACTCGCAACGATCCTCGCGCGCCCGACGACTCTCTCGACGACAGTGGTGCCGGACGAGACGGCAACGATTTGGACCTTGCACCAGTCGCTCTTCCGCGCCCTCGGCGGCGGCCGGCCCTCGACGATGCATCTTTTGATGGACTGCCTCCGCCAGCCGTTCGATGCCATTCGAATTGCAGTGTACACGCTCCTCCAAGCCGTGGTCGCCCAAGGTTGCATAGAAGCTGTCTCGAGAAGAATCCGACTCGACGGTGACAATATGTAGGTCACCCGTGGGGACTGCAGACGCTTCTGGCCTACGGTGGGTTCGTCGAGTACCTCCTGGACCGGTCCACGGAACCGACCAAGACGACGCGCGAGTGGAAGTTTGCCCTCGTCGACGGGATCCTTGCGTCGCCGCACAAGGCACTTCTCGGTACTTACGCTTGTGGTCCAGTGCGGAACAAATGCGATGATGAGGACGGTGTAGGCAAGCAGCAGCGCACGGACCTCGACACGTTCTTCGCCCTCGGCCCGTACGCTGGCCAAGCACGTCGCCAAGAGCTGTTGCTCGAGTCGGCCTAAGCATAAGCATCATCCAGTACATATCCCATTATGATGGAATGGTTCGTTCGCCAATATGGCACAGACCGCCTGCGGCTTGATGCCATGGATACATCAAACACACTTGAGACGACCGGTCTTGCTTGCAGCGCCGGAGCCACCGACTTGGACGATTCATCATGTCACTGCGCTTCCTCGCATGTCACGTCGTGGGCTTGTAAGAATCGCGGGCAGCACTTGCTCCTCGACCATTGTGCACCGACTGCCATGAAGTCGAGCTCGGCTATGATACATCCACCTGGCAGGCATCTTCTTCTCGATCTCTCCGACGGCCCTTGATGGGCGTCGGTAGGTTGCCATTTCTATTGCTCGTTCTCTCGTCGGCAAACACAAGACACGGACGCGGACCATGACAAGTGTCATGGCCCGCACGGATGACAGGGTGCATTAGCGGCGCATTAGGCGCCAAGTGCAGCGTACTGGTTCTGGTTCTGGTACTCGTTCTGGTTCTCGTACTGGTTCTCGTTCTCGGAAGCTTGGCTTGATCGCGGTGGGTCGGGTGGGCGCGGCTCATACCAGGCCGCGCCGTGATGATCCCAGTTCCATTGCCGCCGCCTCATGCTGGAGTAGGGTCTCGTCGTCGTGGGTAAAGAGAGGTAATAAATATGATCATGGAGACAGAGACTACACGGAGGGCGTGCTGCCGGGAGGATGGACCTGTTGTCGTCGTCGTCGGTAGCAGCGGTGGAGGAGGCGGCGCTAGACAAGGTGCTGAAGCGTCGCGTCCGTGCCCACGACGGCGTGGACGTTGGGCATAAAGGTCGTCCAGTGGTGGACGCAGAGCGTCGTTTCGCTGAGCGACTGCCGCAGCGACGCGTTCATGGCCTCCGAGACCTGGCGCATCTCGAGCGCGTTCGCGGCCTTGGTCTTCCACGTAGTCGCGTCCGACGCTTGGTGCGCCGCGAGCTTGGCTTCGAGCGCGACAAGCTCTTCCTGGAGCGACTCCATCTCTTCGCGGATGCGGAGACGGTGCTTCTGTGCCGACTTGGCGATCTGCGCGCGGCGGCGCGCAATCTTCTCTTCGCGCGTCAGCGACTTGATCGGCTTCTGCAGCAAGAGCGCGGTCGCCGGGTTCGTGAGCAGCGCCGACGTCGACGTGGCGGCCTTGGCGGTGGGCTTGGCGACCGGCGCGATGAAGTCAAAGTCAAAGTCAAAGTCGACCGCATTGTCGGGGCTGAGGTACTCGTCGTAGAGGATGTCGACGTCAAAGGCCTCGACAGCGATCGGCGAGTTGGTCGGCTTGGTCATCGGTGAACAGTTCATATTGGTGCTTGTCAAGATCGTAAATGAGCTCCGTCTTGCCATCTTTGCTTGCACCTCGAGGGGCGCCCCGCGAAGAAGCCATGCGTGAGACACGGCGCAAGCCGTCGCCAGCTGCTGCCGAGTCGCCACTCTCGGTTCAACTTGATATTCAAATCGGTTTGGCCACTCACACAAGAGCAATGTCGCCAGCTGCTTCGTCAGCATACAATTGCCAAGACCGATGACGACGCCGCGTCGCCAGAGTGAGACGCCGTTTGCACCAATGAGCGCTTGCCAACCACGCCCGTGCTCGTGCCGCCCGTCTTGTTCTGGGCCACCCCATGCGGCGCAGCAGGTGGCGTCGCTTAAATGGCTGGCCGCCGTCGCCCACCATCGCCGACGCCCTTCTCCGCGGCTTCTGTCGCCGCCACGGCCTCGCTACCGCGCGCCTTTTGCTCGCCGGTCGCCATAGTGGGGATTACCCCGGGGCGCCGGCGCCAAATGGCCCCGTAGCGCCGATACAGAGGTCGGGCCGCGCGGGGCGCCCCGACGCCATCGCGGAGCGCGCCCGCAGAGCCAGCGATCTCAGCTCCGAGGCGCAGCTGCGACACGCAAGAGGCCAGCGGCTTTTTAGCCAATCAGTGCGCGTGCAGCGCGGCACCCAAACGAAAAATATGCATTTTGAGCCTAGAGCTCGCGAACGGAGCTGGCGCCCCGCGGCTGGAGCTCCGAGAGGCGCGGGGTGTGGCGGCCGTGGCGACCCGGAGACCGACGTTGCAGCGCCAGGCGACGCAGATCGACCGATGAGTCACTTGGGCAAGGTCCACCGAGGTGTACGGGCGTCCTCCGGGCGAAAATGGCGCGGAATTGCCGGCGTCGCGCCCGGTAAAGGCCCACGCCACGAGAACCAGCGCTTTCGTGCGGCCTGGGGCCCGCCAATCGCTCCACATCCTTCTTCCGATGCGGGTACCAGCTGTAATGGGCTCTTTCGAAACAGCCTGTCGGTCGTCAGCGTACCGTATTACCTTACGAGGAACGTCCGACCTTGACCGCCTTCGATGGTAGCCTTTCCAAGGCGTTGGCACCAGCGTCACCTGCGCCACGTTGAAGGGTTGTCAACCAACAAGCTGCAGCTACAGTACTACACTGCCATTGCTCACTGCCATTGCTGCTCCATCGCCATTGCTACGTGCAGTGCGCAAGCAGAGGAGGACATGCAAGTAGCCAGGATGTAGAAGCAAGCAACCGTGTTGGAGCTCTCAGAGTCTGAGGCGACTCATTGGCCAACGGCAGGCCAATCGCGGGCTCGGGCGCAGGCGATCTTGCTCCCAAGCGCTGCGATTGGTGCGAGGCCGAAGAGGCGCCTTCTCGATCCAGCGCCAACTCAGAAACCATGTTGGCCGCCTTGCCCCGGGATGTCGGCCTCGTCGTACTGGCCTCGCTCGGCCCGACGGCCGACGCCTTGCACGTGGCGCTCGTGAGCCGTAGCCTCCGTGCGACGGTGCTCGCCTACGCTGCGCAACTGAAAAACGTGGTGTTCCAGAGCTGCTCACCCACGGACGCGGCGCGCGTCGCCTTCTTCCTTCGACATGCGAAAGGCCTGGAGCATCTTTCGTTCCGCGCGAGCCACCGCCTCGTGACAGACGCCTTCTTGGCAGCCATCGCGCCGCTCCTCGGGGCGCTGACGTCGCTCTCGCTCGCCTACTGCACAGAGCTCACGTCGGTCGCGCCCTTGACGTCGTGCGTCTCGCTTCGGCAGCTGGACCTCGCGGGCTGCGCCAAGCTGCGCACGCTCGGGTTTGCCTTGCCATCGCTGCGCGTGCTTCGGTGCGCGTGGTGCCGGCAATTGACCGCCCACGAGATCGTCCACACCAAGCTCGCGATCACCGAGCTCTCGCTCGAGGGCTGGGACGTCGCCGACATGGAGGTGCAACTCGCGCTCGTCCTGCGCGCAAACCAAGCGATCGAAGCGCTGTCGCTGATCAACGTACCACTCTCCGCGTCGGGGCTCTTTGTCGTCTTCAACCTCGCGGCGAAGCTCCGCCGCCTTGCTCTCTCCAAGAAGAGCGCCAACGTGTGGGTCGACGGCACGTGGGAGCTTCCGACGCTTCAGGCGTGGATGCGGCGGCGGCCGAGCATCGACGTGACCTTGGTCTAATGGGAAAAATGGCAAATGGCATGTGCAAAGTGACTTGGGGTTTTGTCCACGTAATCCGAGATTCGAGTCGCGATCTTTGGCAACTTGAAGTGCCAATTGCCACATGGTCGGAAACGTGGGGTTTCGCATGTGTAAAATAGACCTCTACAAAAACCAAGTTTCTGACGTGGCGCACGCGTGGGCAATTCAAAACACACGTGAAAACCACACGAGCACATCCTTAGAGTGGCACCCATCTTGACGGGGTGCGTGGGGCACACAGCCAGGGCTGTATACGTAGCTGGCGATGTGGACGATCGCGGACGACTAGACACGGTGACGTCAGCGAGGACCAGTGTAGCGACGTAGTAATGCGAGAGTGGCAACCCGACGACAGTAAACTGCAGCAGCTGCAAGGTGGAGGCCCAGGGAGCAAGGGCAACCGTTCCCTCGAGCTCTACTTCTGGGTGGACAATGGTGCCGATCCTGCTCCACGGCCGTCGTCCGTCGTGAAGACGACTGAACAAGTGCATACAGTACTGGAGCGCTTGGGCCAATGCGTGAGGAAGCCCGGGATACCCAACGCTGGGCATGCGAGCGCACAACCTCGCGCATGTATTCTCGTGCAGCTACACGACTACCTCGATCGAACGGGCTTGTTTCGTTTTGGTAGGCTCCTGCTAAGCTCGGACCAGCATCGGGCTCAGCGACCGAGGTTGGCGGGAACAGTGGCTGCCCGCTTGAGCGTTAGCTTGCGCCGTGCGTGCGCCCGATATGTGCGCTGAATCGAGTACGCGACCCTAGCCATGGCGCTGCAGAGTACGACGCAACGCGCCGAGTCGTAGTACCGGTGTAGGTGGTTCTGCCGCAGTTTGGCCAAGTACTGCGCATTCGCAAGCTGTTCTTGGAGGTCGAGACTACACGGCTCATTCGTTGGTCGAGCTTTGGCCATGAACATGGTACGTCTGAAGCAGTCGCGTCGTGTCGGCCACGTGCTGGCGGATCACCGCTTGGCGCTGTGCCTCTTCGACTTGGTACTGCGCCCACAAGAGGTCCACGTACACCTTCTTGGCGACGTGTCGTCGCCACGCACATTGCACCTTGGTCGCCCACATCGCGTCGTCGGTCGCTGTGGCCTGGTGCACGCGCCGAGCCGCGATCGCGTCCAGCGTCCCCATCGCAAGTGCATTGCGCGCTGTCCGCGCAGCATCCAATTCAAGGGAATAATTCCCAAGGGATTCATCCAAATTGACGAGAGCGTCGTCGTCCATCGGCGCCGTTTCAAGGTCCCTGCAATCGAGCACGAGCGAACGGTCACGAGAGGAATTTCGCGAC
>NW_008246263.1:25424-30931 GCF_000281045.1 Saprolegnia diclina VS20
GCACACATCTCCGTGTGCCTTTGAGTGGTTCTTTCTTCTTCCTCTTCCTCTCCTCTCTGCCGAGTGCTTCACTAGCCGAGCTGCTAGTTTGTTAGGTTATGAGCTCTCATACGCCGGAGACCCCTCCGACAGACAAACTGCCCCCGTACGTCATCGTGGTGCCCGAGCCCGTGCTCCCGCCCCAACTGGCGGGCAGCTCCGCGCTGCGTCTCTTGGACTACGCGGGCCCCCAGATCACGACGATGGACGACTTCCCGACCAAGTCGCCGGCTATCCTCGACTTCGCTCGGATGCAAGGCTTCGTCGAGTACTTTACCAACCCGACGTACATCTACGGCCAAGGCGATGGAGGCTACGGTCAACCTCGCGTCTGCGGCCGAGCCAACCGTGCTCGCCAAGCTGGCGACTCTCGACACGGGTGTGTGTACGTACTGCTACTTTACGAAGAAGTCCATCATCTACCACCCGACTTACCTCTGCAACACGCTCTCCAAGCACTGCACCGACGACACGGTGGCGCCGGGTTTTCCCGATACCGCCGACTACAAGCGACTGTTCGCCAAGCAGAACAAGCAGCATGGACAAGTACCGTGACGACCGACGTGGGTACGATGACCGTGGCGACTACGACGACCGCCGCCCGCGTGATGACCGTCGCGCCCGATCGCGATCTCGATCGCCTCCTCGCGCTGGCTCCGGCCGCCGAGATGAGCGCCGTTCTGCTCCGCGCCACTCGCGCGAGCCCTCGCGTCATCGTAGCCCCTCGCAAGCGCGCCCGTCGCGCGGCTCCTCGTCTGCCCATAACGGCGGTAACCCGGCTAACACGACGCGTGCTTCCCAGTACTCTAGTGTTTCTACTGCACCTAGTGCACGTATCGATACGGCGCTTGCTTCGGTTGCCTCAACCACAAGCAGCGCTCCGACCGATGAGTTGGTTTCCCCCGCGGACCTTCTAATGTCGGGAGGCGCGACGGTCACTGCTCAACCCGTTGACAGTGTACCGGGAGTGGCTGCATCCTCCGTGGAGCCCACCAGTGTGTCCGGCGCCGCATCCACGCACTCGACGGGGCCGGTGGCATCTGCTCCCGCGACGGATCCTCCGGTGGCACCGACTTTGGACGCGCTCATCTTCGGAGAGCTCTCGCGTCTCGACGGACCAGCCTACCTCGGCTCGCTACCGCCAGCGCCGACCCTCCATGTCGCGCCACACCGATCCGACAAGTACTACCTCGCTCTCACGTCGCGCAACTCCGTCGCTTACACCAAGAACTTTGACGGAACCACGTGGATCGTTGACAGTGGAGCTTCGGCCCACTGCACACCTCGCGCGGACTGGTTCGCCCAGTACCTGCCCCAAGAGTCCTACCTCCGAGTAGGCGACAACCATGGACTCCGTGTCGCAGGTATCGGCTTGGTGATATTCACCGTCGAAACGCGAGACAACACTGGAGCGGTGACTACGCGTACCATGGAGTTGCGTCAAGTGTTGCATGTACCCGACCTCAAGTTCAACTTGTTCTCGGTGGGCGCCTCGTTCCAAGACGGGATCCAACCCGATTTCCGCTCGGCCGCGTCGTGCTTCCTCACCTTTCGCGACTGCCCGCGGCAAGCGCATGTGATTGCGCCACGTGGTCCGCAGTCTCATCTATACTGCTTTACGGGCACTCCGTTGCCGGGGTCAACCTCCGCGGTTCCCTCCTCCACGGTGTCTCCGGACAAGGCTCACCGTGCTATGCTGGCTCTTCGTGCGACCATCCAACGCCGCCTCGAGACTCACACTCGTGGGACAACTGATGAACTCCACGGTATCGTGCGCGACGCACCCAAGTGGCCTGGACCTCCGGGTACCGCACTTTGCTTTCTCGCCGACGGGTACGACACACACTATCCTCTGGATAGGGATGACCTTGACGTAGGTCATCCGGGTGACCATGATCCCCTACCAAATAGTGTCGAAGACTTTATTAGTCTTGCGAGCGTCCACGACCTCGCTCACCCCGAAATGCAATCTGCACTCAACACTTTTCGTGTCTTGAAGCCTTTGCATCGCAGACTTGGTCACGTAGGCGATGCGGCTATGCGCACCCTCATCCGGGATCACCCGGAACTCACGGCATTTAGCGGTACCGGCCGCATGCCGTCCCATAACTGCGATGTCTGCATCCAGGCGAAGTCCAAGCGACTACCTTTTCCGAAGGAGTCCCTTACTCCGCCAGCGACGACGCCTTTGGCTCGCGTTCACACGGACATGTGGGGTCCTGTGAAGGTCCCGACTCCGTCGGGTGCCACATATTTTGTGATCTTCCTCGACGAAGCGACTCACTACTTGTGAACGTACCTCCTCGCGAGTCGTTCTGAGATCTACAAAGTCTATGAGACTTTCCGTGCTGATGCGCGGGCTCTGTTTCGCAAGGACCCGGAGTCGGTGACGTACACTGAGTACCACGACATCCAAATGCTCCAGGGCGACAATGCCCGCGAATATGAGAAACTTGGACGCGATATCTTCGCCAAGTACAATACGCGTATGGTCTACTCCAACGCCTACACACCACAGCAAAACGGCATGGCCGAACGCATGATGGGCACGCTTCTCTGCCGCGTACGTGCGCTCCTCCTGGACGCATCGCTCCCCAAATTTATGTGGGGCGCCGCGCTTTCTCACGCGACCCATCTCGTCAACGTTACGCCAACCGAGGCCAACGACGGGCGTACACCATTCTTCATGGTCCATAAACACCACGCTTCGCTTACCAACCTCAGGGTTTTCGGCTGTACGGCCTGGGTGCATATCCAGGCGCCGGCACGTGCGGACAAACTTGATCCTCGTGCCCTTCGATGCGTATACATCGGGGTCGCCGACGCCCACAAGGGCTTCCAACTCATGGTTCCGTCGACCCACCGCGTCATCCACAGTCGGGATGTACGTTTTCGCGAGGATGAATTTCCCTCCATTGCCTCTATCGATGACGCGGCGTTGGCCCGTAAACGAAAACCGGCCGTCCTCGGTCACCCGAACGGCCCGCCCATTGCGGCACGTGCCGAGGATCCTGTACTCCCGCCACCCACACCCGCCATGGCGCCCGTCCCGCCTGCGGCCGTCCCTGCGTCGGCCATCGCGCCCCAGGCTGACATGAACCGACTGTATACGTCTCTTGACGAAGTCGAAGAATTCTCCGAATTCAACTTCGCATTGACCTCGGTTACACCACCCCCGTTGCGTCCTCGGGAGGCCACACTACTGTGGCAAAAATGGGCAGCACAGACGCCGTCGTGTGATGTGCTTGCTCCACCGCGGCTTCGCACCGTTCGGTTTAACGACACCACGGCTGTATACCACTACAACGTGGACGACCCACTCCCGACGCACAATCATCCTCTGGCTCGCCAGCGCATCGTCTCTGGCGATCCCGCACGTATGCACACGGCGCTTTCTGCCCATGTGCCTCCTATTATACCCATCCCGACCATTCATATGGCAATGGTCGTCGAATCGGTCGACAATCCCGTTCCGATCGAGGATTTTCCCGGCGCTGCTGCCCTTGCGGCTATGGCCGACAACGGACTTCCGTTCGCATCGACACCCACTACCTGGGCTGAAGCGATGCGCAGCCATGAGCGCGCCGAATGGCTTGCGGCCGCTCATGCGGAATACGCATCCTTGATGCGCAACCGTACCTGGCAATTAGTCAAACGGTCACCTCATATGCGGGTCTTACCGACACGCTGGGTCTTTACCCGCAAACTCAAAGCTGACGGTACCATCGACCGCTACAAAGCGCGTCTGGTCGTCCAGGGTTTTCGCCAGCGTGAGGGCGTCGACTACGACGAGATTTTCAGTCCCGTGGTCCGCATGGAGGTCCTCCGTCTGCTTTTCTCGATCGCCGCCATGGACGACTACGAGATCTACCAAATGGACGTCAAAACGGCTTTCCTCAATGGCCTCATGAGCCGGGATACGCCGACGTTTGTCGCGCCCCCCAAGGGTTCTCCGACGATCCAACGATGGTCTGCGACCTTCTCCGCGCACTCTACGGCCTCAAGCAAAGTTTCGTCCGCACGCGAAAAGAACGCTCCGTTTTTACTAAGACGATCGAAGGCCGCATGATCTACATCAGCCTCTATGTGGACGATCTCCTGATCTTCGCACCCACCAAGGCAATTGCCGCTGACATTCGTCAAGCTCTACACAGGCGGTTCGACATGACCGACCTTGGCGAAGCCGCCTATATCCTAGGCTGGCAGATCATCCGTGATCGGCGCCAACGTACGATCTTCATCCACCAGGAGAAGTACATGAAGGACATTCTCCAGAAATTCAACTGCCTCCAAGGTCATGCGTCCCCGACGCCTCTGCCTCCTGGGTTGGATCTGTCCTCCGTGGACCCGCATCCAGATCCCACCAAGATTGCCGCACAGGAAGCGCTTTTCCCATACCGTTCGGCGGTGGGCTCGTTTATGTACCTGGTACTTGGTACCCGACCGGATCTGGCACATGCCGTCCAGCAACTGAGCCAATACCTGACCAAACCTCAGGTTGGTCACTACAAGGCCATCAAGTCCGTGCTCGCGTACATCCGCGGCACGTTGACCATGGGCATCACCCTCGGTGGTTTGCCGTCATCTACGGCGCCTCTTCTCCAAGCCTACGTCGATTCTGACTACGCTAAGTGCACCGACACTCGTCGCTGTATTAGTGGATACTTCACGCAATTCTACGGCAGTCCGATCTCGTGGCTTGCTAAGAAGCAGCCCACTGTCGCCCTGTCGACAACGGAAGCTGAGTACACGGCTCTCGCTAGCTGCCTCCAAGAGGGTTTGTACCTCAAGTATCTTCTCCGTGATCTGGGCTACGACATCACGTCTCCCATCACGATCCATGAGGACAACCTCAGCACGATCAAAATCGCCAAGAACCCCGCGTTCCACGGCCGCACGAAGCACATTGATGTCAAGTATTTCTTCATCAAAGAACTTGTCGAGGCGCACGTCTTCGACGTTGTCTACTGCTCCACGCAGAACCAACTCGCCGACATTTTCACCAAGGCTTTGCCTACAGTCCAGTTCCGGATCCTTCGGGACCGCCTTGGCGTCGGCACTCTGATGTCCGGTGTGGCCCCAGCTTCTCGCTGGTAATGCACTGTGCATTGGCCCCGCCTATATGTTGTATGTGTTCCTATGCGCACTGCGCAATCCATTTACCCACGTGTGCTGTGTGGTTTCTTTTCCGCCTCTTGGCCCATCGACCTTTGTGTCTTGACCATCGTCCCCCGGGAGGCTGGTGGTCCCACGGTTTTGCTCCATTACGAATGGGAGCAGTCACTACACGTGTGACGGTGCGGACTCCTCGGTCCTCACCACTCTGTCTCGTCCTTACGAGCCGGCTTCATCCCACATTTGCACTTGGGGAGGCTGTCAAGATCGCAACTGCAAACGTTGAGATCGCCGACTCGAAGACGTCCGACTCTTCGTTGGTTTTCCTGGTGGTTTTCCCAGCCTCTGCCACG
>NW_008246264.1:0-9667 GCF_000281045.1 Saprolegnia diclina VS20
CAGCCCCAGCACTTTCAAAATGCGATTCCGCTCAGCCAGCTCTAAGCAACTAAGAAAGTTGTCAACATGCAGATAGTCCGCAGAGTTCCAAAGCGAGGCAAGCACCTCGACGCAGTGCACACATTAACCTACTGCAAAGTATCGTGCGTTGGGACACCACTAGATTGTCCACTGGTCGTCCGATTGCTCGCATAAAGCAAAACTCAAACTCAAACTTGGCGAGGCTGCCAAAGAAAACACGAGGTAAACTCTTGATAGGCGGTTAAACTGGTTGAAATCCATGGGCCCGAGGTTTGAACCTGCGTTTAAACCTATACCCTGTCAGCACCAGTTGGTCGAGCACGGCGGGTTTTTCTGTCTTCTTTGCGAATTCTACTCTATGAAGAGACTCACCCAGTCCAAACCTCTCACCGTCGACCATTCTTCCGGTAGCATGACCAAAGTACGCACAAATTGGCTGAGTTGGCAGGCAATGCCTCGTTTCCGCGCGGCGCCGCCATGAACCCAGCGGCACCCGGAGGCGTTGCCCGCGGTTGCGTGTCTTGATGGCCGTGGCATCATGCCCCAGTTCGGACCGAACTTTCTCATCCATCAAGTCGTCGCATTGCCAAGAGCATCAAGGGCATAAAAGCGACTCCTCAGAAAACAGGTCAGCGATGGAAGCGACAACAAACTTTCGAACATGTTTGACGCGCGTCCATCAACACCACGGGATGAGTTGAGAGAAGTCGACTATCGAGCTGATTGTCTGCCTCCTTGTCATTTTGCGATTGCCCACCTCTCCATCATGAAGACGACGATCCTTGCAGCCTTGTGCACTCTTGCGACGGCGGCACCTCCGACGAGCGCCGGGACGACAACGACCAAGGAAGAACACTTTGTCGAAGCCATGCCCTACCACGCCATGGACCACGAATGGTACGGACGCGGGTTTGGTCGCGGCTGGGGCGGTGGCTGGCGTGGTCGCTGGGGTGGTGGCTGGGGCGGTGGCTGGGGCGGTGGCTGGGGTGGTTGCGGTGGTTGGGGCCACGGTCCCGGGTGCGGTTGCGGCTGCTGCGGCGGCTGGTAGTGCTCTGTAGCTTCGCGGCTTTACACTCAAACCTCATGGCTAATACCACTCAACCGGTTGAAACCATTTCCTCGACTTGCCCTTTTTGTTTTTACATGTCTACTTTTGACCTCGACCAAGCAACTCCCAAGTGCAGCAGCATGTCTCCGCCCGACCACCAGCCTTTGCATGCTACATTCTACTTCAAGAATTTGACGCCGACATTCCGCCTCGACAGTGACGCAAGCTTTTGGCTCGACGCCATCGTTCGCTGTAGAACAGTACGTATACATCGCTCGCGCTCAAGCTGGCAGCCTACGACCAGTAAGCGAACAACGTGGTCGCGACTCGTCATGCGCTGTCAACGATACCTGGACCGCGCCTGCGCCGAGTGCCATGACACGTGCCGCATCATCGCCCGCTTCTGCCCGTCGTGCGGCGCCCAGGTCGATAGATTGATACAAACCGAGCCTGAGCAATGGCGTCGTAAATGCCAAGCGCGATCTTGCGAGAACTCCAATTCGCACAATCTTATGTTTTCGTTTGGATTTATCATCGAGGTTTTATTAACTAGACCAGACTCGTAGCCTTTACGCAATGTCCATCCATTTAACTGTTTATGGTATTGAGACCTACCCGGAATACCTCTTGGCCTGTGTGACTGGTGTCGCCATCGATGCGGCGGACATATACGTAGCGATGCACATTGGATAGGCCCAATGCTGGTCGTGTTGCTGATGTCGATCTCAAGTCGGTGGCAAACTGGCATCATTTTTGTGTGTTTTTAGCCAGCAGATTTTGTCAGCCATATGGACGTCGGGCGATCGAAGCGGGATGGTGTCGTGCGCCTGAGCCTCTCGCCGCACCTCGCGCTCGGGCCTAGCCTCACGCAAGTCTTGGGAGCGATGGCAGCAACGTCGCGCCTCGAGACGCTGCCGGGTGTCGACGTCTCTATGGCGCGCTGCGCCTTTGGCCTCGACGTCTACGATCGCCTGCTGCCGCACGTCGCCACAACGTTTGCCCACGCAGCGTACGTGCACATTGACCTAAGCCATGCGTTGCTGCCATCGGATGGCCTTGTCTACCTTGTGAAGCATCTTTTGGCGGTTCATTTTCGCATGGATGGCTGCCGCTTGCGACTGACGCTCACGGGCCTCCGGCTAACGCTGGCCGATGTGGAGGCACTGCGCCATCTCGCGCCAGTCCTCGACGGTCTGTGTCTGCGCGAAAGCATCGCGTCCGCCAGCGTCGCTCGTGCCTGTATGTCCCACATCGCGTGACCCTCATTGCTAATACCTGTCCCAATAGTTGTCGACAGCCTCGGCGCCTTCTCCGAACTGGTCGTGCTCGACTTGACCAAGGTACGTGACGCAACTGCTCGAGCTGCAGAAGCGACTTCGGCTCGTCTAGATCTTTTTTGCGCGCCGGGACGCCCACCTCTTCCAGCGGTTCCTCGCGCATGTGACGACGCCGACGCCGCAAACACCGTGCGTCTGGCCTTTCCTCGCGTCCCTCGTCCTCGACCACAACGCATTCCCAGTCGACGATGTAGTCGCTCTCCTCTCGGCGCTCATGTACAGCTTCTCAGACCTCTGGCATCCCAATGGAAAGGTTCTTGGAGTAGGTACTCGACGTCGCTGACGCACCTCTCGCTTGCCTACTCGCTGCCGTCAGTGGACACGATCGTCGGCGGCTGGCTGCTTCGCACCATCTTGCGCAACCCGGCGTCCTCTCTCCGGTCGCTCAACTTGGCAGGTCTCTCGCTCCAGCACGACATTGCTTCGACGTTGGCCAATGCTCGGCCCGACCAGCTCTTGCTCCTGGCGTCGCCGTCTCTGGTGACAGCAGACATCCCCGACGGCGCGTTCGTGGCCTTGCCGCACAGCACGGTGGTGCAGGCGTCCACAACGTCGTCGGCGCCGCTGTCTCTGAGGGTGCGTCCGTCGATCGTTCAAGTCGTCGGGTCGACACCGACGTTCACTGCCGTGCTCCTGCCCGGCCACGGTATCGGGTTCATTGACCGCGACGCTGTGGGCGAGGCACTGACTATGAGAGAAACTTCCACCACGGCGTGTCTGAGCGAGCTCGTGCTGGACGACCTGAAGCCGCTTGGCATCTTGCCTCCACTCTTGCACCTCTTCCGGGTACCGACAGAGTTGAGGTCGCTGCGACTGCGCCGATATCAGGCAACGACCACCGAAATCGAAGCCCTCGTCGAGACTTGCAGCGGGCTGCGTGCGCTCGACCTCAAAGCGTGCCGTCTGAACGACGTGACCGTGCTCCTCCCCGCCTTGCAGCACCTCGAACAGCTGAATTTGTACAAAAATCTGATCGGCGCCGTCGGCGCCATGCGCCTCGCACGGGCATTGGAGACCGCACGTGTGCTTCGATCGCTCAACGTGTCGTGCAACCTCATTGGAGAGCTTGGTCTCGCGGCTTTGGCTATGGCCCTCGAGGTGCGTGGTCATTCGGTTCGAGTCTGTGTCATGCTAGTGGGGTAGACCAACCGGACGCTTGAGCACATCACGCTCGATGATCTATCACTTCAGGCACGGTTTGGCAACGTGCTGTTGCGCGTCGAGCCATTGCGTATGGAGGCCAAGTGGGCGTGTGTCCAAGCTCTGACGTGGCGCCACCAGCGCAGTGCGACGAGCACCCGCGCCGTGACCATCTACAGCCAACTGCTCGACCCGACGCTCATGCAGCACATCTTTGCCTTTGCCGGCCGCGCGATTTGTCGCACGATATGTGAACGACCTTGATGCGCGAGGCAAGGACGCAAACCTACCCCTAGTATCTCGGTGACGGTGGAGCTAAGCTACACTTGTTGACTGCTGTACGAGTACCATTTTTCTATGAAAAGAACGCCACTGTGTCGTGGGCACGCGTGGCAAGAGAAAGTATGTACAATATTGTCTCGATTTGTTGAAGGGTATCGGCTTGTTCACGCGCCCCGAGACTAGCCAAAGGCAATTTCGAAAAAGCGGGGCAAATCACTAGACGACCGCTTGTCTCAAAATACATAACAGCGGCTAGGTTGCATTTATCCAGAGCTATCGGCAGTATTAGATCCGCCCAAGCGGCAGCGCAGACTGCAGCCGGGCGACCGTCGATGGATCGAGGGCGTGGGGCACGACGGGCACTGGGAGCGTCATGTACCGCCACGTCTTGATATCAAAAATGTACAAGTTGTCCTTGTACTCGATCGAGAGGATACCTGCCATAAGCGCCGACGCCTTGTCCAGAAAGTACTCGCCGTCAACCGCCCAGTCGGCCAAATCAAATAAATAGAGACTCTGTGCATTGAGGAGTAGAGAGTGCACCTGGACGGGTGGTAACCGCGGAAACCGGAGCCGGTCGACTAGATACGTCAGCAGGATGCACCACATTGTCATGACAACGACGGCGATGCTACCGCTTGTCGAGCCGATGCAAATCCCCGCACTCGAGCAGAGAAGCCCACTGTCCATGTCCACGTACGAGCAGTCCCGTTGGAGCTGCGCACGCGCTGGAACGGGCGACGCAAACGACCAGAGAATCGCAAGAAACCACGTTAAAAATGCGCTCTTGGGCGCGTACGTGGCCGTGTACTGGCGCGTCACGACGCTGAAGAGGTCGTTGAGGGCGTAGACGAGCCACGAAACCTCGGAGGCCGCGAGGATCGTCTTGTACCATGTCAGAGATGGCGACGTAATCAGTGTAGCGGCACCGACTTTAGTCAAAAGCAGCGGTGCCGTGTTGAGAATCCAGATGGCTGTCAAACTGCGCAGAAGAAGCACGAGTCGACCCGCCCACACATGCCCCACGATTCGGCTGAGCTCAAAGAGATTCCAAGCTTCGATGCGACCTCGCTGGCCGAGACTGTAGATGGTCTCAAGCCCCGCGACAGCAATGAGCAAGGTCGTGACGTAGAGAATACACCCTTGACAAAACGACGCAAAGCTCACGGGGACCTCTCCGGGATCGGGACTCATCGTCAATAGCGGCGTCCACTGGGAGAGCGATGTGATCGTACCTGCGTCACCAGTAAACTGGACGGCTTCGCGCGCACCCGTCGCCCACTCGTACAAGAAACACCAGCCGTAGAAGCCCCAGAGCCGCTCGGACGGCGCCAGAAGCGGCACATGGTACAGCTGCACATGTGACGTGTCGTTGGTAAAGTAAAAGTACTGCGTCGTCTCGATCTGGAGTTCACGGACGCTCTGGACCACCGACGGCACAAGACCTTGAGGAACTGGGATCGAAAATGTCTCTAGCCAAGTGACAACGTCGCGAAACTGAGCTCCACACGCAGCGCCCGAGCACAAGTCAAGGGCGCAAATCCCCTCGTAGTCGGCCGGTTCAACCACCGTTGTAGTGAGAAACGCTGCAAACGCGAAGAGCTGCTCCTTTGTGCTGAGCTGCATGAGCTCGAAAAAGTTGGCGTTGCAGACGCTAAAGGCCCCAAAGCCGCTGTAGAGCCCAATCGACGGCTCGGGCGGCAAGTCGTCGCCGCACATGAGGTTGCCGCCCACGAGCATGATCGACGGGTCGGACAAGAGAAAGGGAAGTACTTCGCAGACACTGGGCTTGGAAGGAAGCGATAGAAAATGCGCTTGCGCTAGCTCGTTCGAAACCAGTTGCGTGGCGATGACATTCAAGACAGTGTTGAGAAGGTCCACGAGAAGTCTTGGTGCCGCGACAAGATGAATATCGATGGCGCCAAAAGGACCCAGCGTTGACGCAAGTAGAACCAGACCTGGTCGTAGCGGCGTCGGCAGCGTCAAGTTCTGGGCCAAGAGCAGTGTACTAGACGAATTGGCAAAGGCAAACTCGGGACTAGAAGAGAGGAGGCTCTTGCCACCGATGTACGTAGCGTTGGTAGCTATGGCCCAGAGATCACGCGCAAACGCCCAGTACATGCGATGAGATGTCTGCATCCACGTATGGTAGTCGCCTTCCGACCAACTCAACGTCAGTGATGACGTGTAGCCCAGTGCCGACGTGACCCAGAAGGTATCGACCATGCCAATCGTCTTGTAGTTTTGCCACTGCAACTGGAACCGCGTAATGCTGTAGAGACGCCAGAGAGCCACTTCGTCATCAACAGAATTGACGTTGAGTTTGAGATTCGAGAGCCACTGCTGACCACGCTGCGAAGTCTGCAGGTGCAACACAAAACCAATCTCAAACGAGACACCCCAGCAGCGGTCCCACGCGGCCCAGTCACGAACGTTGCGAAGCGGAATCTCCAAGTACACGGCGCCATTGGCCATCTGAGACGCAACACATCGCGCTTGACGCTTGGTGGTGCTGGCCATGGCCCAATGTCGATCCAAGTCGAGCCAGCAGTACTGCGTAAACATCCACGGCAGCATACACGGGTTCATGTCTCGAAGGCCTTGCGCAAAACGAGCCAGAGGTACGCTGGTGTCCAGGAGCTGACGCCGGGCAGCATGAGCACTCCAGGCAATCGACGCCATCGAGTCATTGTAGAGCTGCGAAATGTCGGCCAGCGCAGGGCTGCTCAAGTCAAGCGTCATATTGGTCGAGATGAGAAGCTGCTGGTTGATGGCATTAGCCAAGAAGGCGTGCATGCCGGTGCTGTTGAAGCCCGTCCAGCCAAAGTCGTTGGCCAAGAAGGTTTGGGCAACCGCGAGGAAGGCGACGTTGGAAGCGAGGCCAATCGCCGTGTACAGAATGCCACACAGCAGCAATATCGTCTTTGGCACGCGTAGTCGGGGAAGTGTGCTTCCGCGAGATGGCCCGAGAGGATTACCTAGAGGCACACGATAGCTCGTAGCGTGAAGGAGCGCCTTTGTCAATGCAAATGCGGTGCAATGGCATCCAGAGCTTGGTGTCAAACACAACTTTCCGAGAGCCAAACGAGACGCAGAGGACGCCGTTCATAGCCGCAGCGATATCGTTGGTCGTCGTCTCACTCGGCCCCAACAAAGCTACATCGCTTGTAGGAGCGTATGCGACCGCTGCTGCCGACAAGAGTAATGACGGCATGCGCGTCAGCGTCGACGGCTTTTGCGTGGCGCGGGACAACATATTCGATCCAAGTACAAGAAGCCATAGAGCAACGACAGTCACAACAACCCGACGTAGGCTACCGATGCTCAAGTGCCCGCTCACACAGTGCAGCATCGCATCGAGGTTCTCCGAGAGGCACGCGCGGTGCAGATGCGTCGAGACCTTGATCGGAGCCGCGACGTCGACGACAAACAAGCTCAGCCAGGCGAGAAGGGCGCAGGTGGAGGCCATGGTGCCGTTGCTACGCGGCGTCAACGGCAGCAAGAAATCCTGGAGAACGTACAAGACCCACGTGACATCGCCGGCCAAAATGCCCGAGACAACCACGGACCGCGTGCCCGCCACAAACAACGTGCCTCGACTCGGTGTCACTTGGTGCTGGAGGGTGCCAGACGACAAGCAGAGAAGCGCTGCGACGCCACGCCCCGCGACAAGCCCGCGATTGAGCCACGATGCACTGGTGAGGCGGTGGAAATAGAACCACGGGGTCGATGACGAACTTGGAGGGCGCGTCACGCGAAGCCAGAGCACGAAAACCCCAAGCGCGAGAGCTACACCACTCACAACGACGCTGCCGAACCAGAGGAACACGCCCACGCACGAGAGGACGCTGTAGGTCGGTGACGGGAGCGAAGCGTACGCATACGTCATGACAGCGTACGAGTGGGCGTCGCCGTCAAACAAGATGACTTCGCGCGTATTC
Organism: Saprolegnia diclina VS20; assembly: GCF_000281045.1. Lineage (NCBI taxonomy): Eukaryota > Oomycota > Saprolegniomycetes > Saprolegniales > Saprolegniaceae > Saprolegnia > Saprolegnia diclina. The sequence goes on from NW_008246264.1 coordinate 7,770, forward strand.
ATGGCCCACTCGTAGATGCTCATCCAGCCAAAGAACGCATACGACGGGTCCAAGAGCCGCTGTGTCTCGATACCGAGCGAGGCATTTCGTTGCACCATCTGAAAGATAGGGTTGCCAGAGCTGTCAGGTTGATGCCAGCCATCTCCCTGGGGGGTGCTCTGGCGAGCGCATCGGCGGTTTGACGCAACAAGCCGCTGCAGACAGCAACCTCGGTCTCTGGCAAAAGATCACAGAGTGTGATGGGGGCTTCCGTTGCGGTGGCTATCGACAGAGCAAAGAGACTCGCGAGCGGAGACCAGCAGAGTGTGAGCGGCATCGGTGCCATGCAGCCGTCGTCAAAGCCATAGGACTCGTGAACAAACGAGTAGCCGGCGGACGAGAGGCACGTTGGGTTGCCGCCAAAAAATGTGAGCGACGGATCTCGCCACTGCCGTGGCGTCGGGTGCAGCGTCATCGACGTGAGCGCGTCATAGGCCGTAGCGAACGCAGGACTGAACGCCAACGCTGCGAGCACGGAGCTTCGAAACGTCTGCACGGTGCGCAATACCTCCGCCGGCACGGGTACCCAGAGAAGGTCCGTGTTGCAAAGCGGTCCGAGCTGGTCGTGCACAGCTTGCTGGAATCGATTAAGCGGCGTTCCGACGTTGTACACTTCGATCGCGTTTGGTGTCGTGTGCCCGAAGAAGGTGCTCGCGTTGCGCACCAAGCTCTCATTGTGCGAGAGCGCGCCAAAACCATACATGAGCGTTAACGTCATGCTCAAGGTAAACCAGACAGTCGCCCGGTTCTTCTGCGCGATCGACTTGATGCGCAGGGAAGAGGTCGCACCAAGGGCGTTTGTGACGTCGATCGACTCTTCTAGTCCGAGCTGGTTGAGGTTCGTGTACTGGAGCACAAAGCTGTCAAGACCTGCGTCCGACCAGAATTGAACTTCGCGCTCCACTTGTAGCATCTGGTGCGTCGCGAGGTACGTGAGAAAGGCGGGGCCGTCCGGCGACTCGGCGACGCCATCGCCGATGCGCTGCTGGAACGAGCCTTGGGTCGTCGCACTCCACGCGTTGAAGTCCATGTTGCGCAGGATTGTCTCCATGTACATGGCGCCGTTTCGGACGTAGCGGTCACGGCAGCGCTCTTGCCGCTGCTGCGTGTAGGCCAGGGCCCAGCGCCGATCCAAGTCGACCCAGCAGTACTGCGCGCCAATGCTCTCGACGGCCGCCAACTGAGGTTGCGCAGACCCACAACACCGCCTTCGAGACGCGCGAGCTCTTGGTACATGATGAAGCAAGCGTACGCGGGGTGAACGCCGACGACGTCACTCGCAGCGTAGCCCGCCGATGGCTCCAGGAGGTCGATGGTCCTTGAGGCGTTGTTGGTCAGAAGCGACAGCTGCGTGTTGAGAGCATGTTCGAGCGCCGACGACATGCCGTTGGAGAGAAAGCGGACCCAGAAGAACTCGTTGTCAAGGGTCGCGTACATGAGGACGAGGCTGGCGATACCAAGACCGATCGAACCAACGACGTAGAGAGCACCGAGGAGCTCGAAGAGGCGCCAGGAGCGCGTGCTGGCGGCGGTACTCGCATCGCTCGGTTAAGTCTGCGGCATGACTAGCGTGTGCACGCGATGTTGTTGCTGCTCCAGATCTCGATCTGGCGCGAATTGATACAAAGTAACTCTTCGACGAGGAGTTACTTTGTATGCATTGTTCAACAATCTCGACATTTCGATACGCGGGAGGAGCAGGGGGCGAAAAGGCCTGAATTACTGCCCAGCCTCGGGGGCGGAGCGGCTTAACCGGAGCCGAATTCTGAAATGAGCGTGGTTCCCACTCTCGAAAAGGTCCTTTCGACTCCTTGCCCAATCCATATAGATAGATAGATAGATAGATAGATAGATAGATA
>NW_008246264.1:26183-30554 GCF_000281045.1 Saprolegnia diclina VS20
CTTGGCCGTCATGCGTTCGATCTCGGCTTTGTGCGATTCTCGGAGCTTCTTCATCGTCCTTTCATGCTCGCGCTTGAGCTGCTCGACGATGGCCTTGTGGATCTGCAGTGGCATTGGCGTCTCCTCGTCCACCGTGGGATCGGGACCGGGAGTCCACCACGTGCTGAACATCGAAGTGCAATTTGAGAAATGATCGCTACGGCAAGGAGCGTTCAGAAGCAATTCAGTCGGACTGCACGGGGCTGTTGGACATCCCAGGATTCGACAAACATTCTGTCACTTGATACTTTTCCGGATCGAAACCACTTGATTGGACCGTTTCTTTGTGCTTGGGAGAGTGAGAGTTGATACTCTGAGTGCGAGTGTCAACACTCTACTCCTGGAAGCGAGCCATATGGACCTCGCTACAGCGCTTCTTGTGGGCTTGTAGTGCATGAGTAGATTGTAGCGCCATCGAATGCACTTGGTCCGAGCACAAGCCCAAGAGTCAAGTGGCCACTCTGTCCTCTCGCCTGCCCCAGCTGTCGGACACTGGTGATAGCTGAACTCGGTTTGCACAGGATTGTCGATAGTGGGCCAAGCCACCGGCACGACTGCCAATTATGTTGAACTTTTTTGCGCGCGCAAGGGATCCACGCCGCGGTTAGGATGTTCAACATGACTCGTTTGATAAATGAATGCAAACGAAAGTGGGGCTCTCTCTGAGCCCGCATCTACCTGGTGTTCAACCAAGAACGGTAGACGAAAAGAAGTCGACGAGGACGACCCCTTCTTGACTGAATGCAGAGCGAGGCCAAGGCCACTGCTGATAAGCGTACCGTGATTATGGTCAGCTGCCTCACCCAGAAGCGACTGAAGTGCTCTCCAAACGATCAACTTGGATCCCAACGTATCTATCAACAACGTACAGGAAAGCAAACGAATCATTTGGCACTTTTCATTTTCCATCGTCATGGGCGCCGCGCTGAGCAACGAAATTTTCCAAGACCCGACCCCACGCAGTGAGACCGAGATGCTTCGCGTCGAGAACGACTCCTTGCGAAACGAGATCGACGAGCTCAAGCGTGCGAATGCCGCCATGCATCGCGAGATGGAGAGCGTCGTGCGGGCGAACGAGACCAAGATCAACAACCTCACCAACGACTTTATTGTCGCGTCCGAAAATGCGCTGGCTGCGGATGCAGCCAGACGCGAACACGAGATGCGCCGCCAGCTCGAGCAGCAAAAAGAAGATCAGCTGCGTCGCAAGCAAGAGCAACTCGAAGCCAAGCGCGAAGCGGACCTGCTAGAGCAGCGCTTGAAGAGCGTCAAGGTCTATGACGACGCCGGCTTTGTACAATTGGGTGGCAAGGACGCGCTCAAACGGGAGGCGTATCCTTTTGCGCTGCTGCGCGTCGGACTCCTCGCGGATGGCGAACACGTGCTTCGTATCCAGCTCAAGGAAGGTTACCGCAAGCGCGAAGACTTGGAGCGTTTCCGCAAGTCGATCGCAATCATGCAAGCGTATGCGGTATATCTCCTCTGGGAACGAGGCATTGATAGCGTTTGTTTTGATTCGTAGGCTCAATGGCGGGGACGGTCGTATTCTGCAGCTCGTAGGCGCCTGCGATCTCTTCAGCGCCAACCCGATCGCGTACGTCGAGTACTTTGTCGGCTGCGACCTGCAGACATTCTTGAGTGACCCCGCCAAGAAGCTCACGATGCAGAACACTCTTGCGATTGCGCTCGAGGTCGGCAAGGCGCTCGTCGATGTCCACAAGGTCGGCGTCATGCACCGCGATCTCTCGTGGAGAAACATCTACATTCCGCACCGCGGCGGCGTCAAGGTCTTTGTCGGTCTCAAGGCCAAGACGTCGACGACGGGATTCGACACCAACGGCGTCACAGAAGCGCGCTGGGGGGCCCCCGAGACACTTCAGGACGGCAAGATCAAGTACACGGACGCGATCGACATCTTCTCGTTCGGCCTTGTCCTCATCTCGCTCCTCACGCGCGACCTTCCGTTCACCCACGTCTTGAGACGACGCAATCCAATCGATGACGGTCACGTCACAGCGCTTTTGCGAAACCCAAAGACAGCCGAAGAGCTCCTCTCGGGCTACTTCGAGGACATGTCGGTGCCCAAAGCCTACGCGGAGCTCGTGCAAGACTGCATCAAGTGGGACGCCGCCCAGCGCCCGACGGCCCCCGAAGTGGTGCGGCGCCTCCTGGAGATGCAAAACGAGCAAGACGTTCCTCGTCATCTCCAAGCGCTCGGCTCCGCGAACCTTCCAATCATCGGTCTCACGTTGGCGATCATCAAGGGCACCAACTTTGCCATCAACACGAACATTTTCGATTTCCAAGGGTACAGCCAGATGCGCTTCGACGAGGTGGTGAAGACGCCGTGCGTGCCCGAGACCAACAGCGTTTTGCGCTGGGAATGGCTAACGACGCTCGAGAACGTCCAACCGCTCGCCAAGACCGTCGAGTTCGCCGTCCGCAAGGTCAACATCATGTGGGACACATATGTTGGCAAAGTCACACTTCGGCTCGACGACCTCTTGAAGCCGGATAAGCTCTCGTTCGAAGAGCGAACAAGCCTCGCTGCACCCCGCACAGTGGTCCTCAACGTGTACAACCAAGCCAACATCATGGGCCAGCTTCACCTCCGAGCGGCGTTCACGGGTCCCATCGAAGAGTATCTCAGCATCATCCGCGACGATCGCGCGAAAGTCCTCCTTGCTCGCCAAGGTCGCCACGACTTCAAGAACGAAGGGCTGCAGCAGGATCACGACGTTGCAACCGCGGCGTTGGCAGCTGTCGCTAGTGCAGCCTAATGCAGGCCATGTACTAAATGCAAATATATATATACCTAGTAGCTTGTTGTATCTTCAAATAATGTCTTTTCATCTACCGTCATCATGCTTCTGAATGTGTTTGGTCAGCTCTGTCTTTGGTGCATATTTGTGGGGTGCGTGCGCCATGACGAGCGTGGTCTTGAGTCTTGTGGAGCTGATTGTGTTGTCGCTACGTCTCACGAGCGGTGAACGGCTGCACATGCCGTTGCTGTACTATAATCGGACCCCGAGTGCCACGTGGCTCAACCGTGGCCTGTTGATGGCTCGAATCTCGCGGCACTTCTCTGCCTCGCCTCGAGCACTCTCCAGCCGCAAACAACCGCGTACGGGACTACATTTTCATTGTCTCCAAAGCCGCTTCTCGGCTCATGCCTCGTTGCGAGCGAAGCGACGTGGGCTCTCTATGCGCTACAAGATGCGTTAGTGCCACTGACGACAGAGTGTGACACGTCGTCCAGCGCCCTATTGGCATGGCTAGGTATATCTTGTCCATATCGTTTCGCCTGTGCAGTCGGCGAAAGCTCTCCGCAGGTCGTGTGTCTCGACCAACTGTGACCGTGACGAGATGACTGCCCATCAACACAAACACATACGAAGGGAGGCCAAACTCCCTGAACATCGGCATGTGTACTATGAGGCAAGTAGGAAACTAAAGCTAGCTGACTGCTGGAGCCCTGGCCACAGGCTCTATCCTGTGCCGTCCCATCCCAACGGCTTCTCGGTAGGACTATCTACTGACAGATTGATACATTGATACAAAACACATCGCCTTGGTTTGACCTAGTGGTTCGAGAGCTGTGTAGATATGAATATCCAGCGCTCAACCACTGTATGAGGCATCAAGTGCCACACCAACCTCATTCTGCTCGTCGCGGCCATTCTTGGTCTTGTTTCTCCTTGATGCCAACAAGCCACTGCGGCAAGACACGCCATCTTGGCTTCTGCCAAGTACAGTACCGCCGTCGTCTGGATGGGGTCAGCCGAAAGCGAGATTAGTGCTGCTGCCGCCGTCCGTGTGTGGCATTCTCTTTGTACAAAGAAAGCCGTGGGCTTTTGATATCAGGCGCTGGCTCCCCATCACGAACCTCGCATCAAAAGGCAGATACCAACACCGCTGCTAGCGGGGCTGGAGCTCTCGCAATCGCTCTTTGGCCCTTTTGGAAGCATTGACTGGCATGTAGTTTCGCCGCCAACATCGCTGTTGATGCTGTTGAATCGCTCTGCATAGTGCTCTACTGTAGCGACAGTGCTCGTTGTCAACGCGTCGGCCTCGGCGTCCTTTCTCGCGATCCCGCTCAAGTCGGCTGTGTGCGAGATCCCCTCTTTCCTCTTGTCTAGCCCGGACATTTTGCTTGTGGCAACATCATGTGTGGCGACACCCTCCCGCCCGAATCGGCGCTCGTACAGCGTGTGGGGCTTTACGGCTGGTTTGGTTCGATCAGCGTCTGCAACGCCAACCTTTTTGAGCTCATACAACCCTCTACAATCGAGCAGCTCTCAGCGTTTCTCACTACAACGGTGGTCGAACCGG
>NW_008246265.1:0-1515 GCF_000281045.1 Saprolegnia diclina VS20
CTTGCATCTCATTTCGCGCTACGACACCAGTCGACACCGTTGGAAGTGTGAAATTGGAGGTCGACATCGTAAAAAAGATTTATGACCAAGATATTTCACATGGCTTCTTCGCTCAGGGGGAAAAAGGGCGCGAGGCCTGCATTACCGCTGCACCTCGGGTGAGGCGTGGCGGGTTGCTTAGCGGAGATCGGAAACTAGAATGCTAGGCTCTGGCCACCAGTCGTTGGTTTCGCTGAGCCGCCTTCTCTTGAAAAGTCCGTTTCGACTCCTGTGCAGGCGCGAAACACCCATTTCACATGGCTTCTTCGCTCAGGGGGAAAAAGGGCGCGAGGCCTGCATTACCGCTGCACCTCGGGTGAGGCGTGGCGGTTCCCCCAAAGGCCATGCGGCTGGCCAACTGAGCGATCGCCACACCGTCGATGAGCGCGTGGACCTTGAACGTGTCTGCGCCATCGGCCAAGCATCTGGGTCGTCGGATCCTAGCGCCACACTTGAGCTGCGCCATGGGCCCGCCGCTTCGCCGCGAGTGCATCGTGAACGCTGTTGGCTCCTTGCCGAGCTAAGCTGCTGCGCGGCGGATGAGCTGCCTGACTTGGAGCTCCGTGACCGGCACGGCGACACCGTGTTGGTTAACGGATGTGTAGAGGGGGTCGTCTTCCGACGCGCCGGCTCACAGTGCAAGCCTTGCAGCTCCCACAGAGCTGGAATCGGGCAGAGCTACGTGCTGGCCGAGCGGGAGAGGGGAACATCGTGTCGTCACCGCGTTGATCGGCCTTCGAGCTCGGGATGACGGGAACTTCGATTTCTACCGTCTGCGCTACTGTCTCAAAGCGGGTGGTGAGCCAGACGTCCCTGACCCGGACGCCGTGCGTTGCGGGTCTGAACCCTTTGTGCGAGTAGTCGGACTTGCGCAAAAGAGAGACGGAACCCAGCAGCGCAGCCCCCCAGAGAGAGCGCTGCTGGGGGCGTCGAAGTGAGGCCGGCGCGCATGTACCAGAGCATGGTGATGCTGACGGGCTCCTTGCGTTGGGCGGGTCCATCGGTTCGGTTCCTGGCTCGGAGGACGAGCCGATGGTCGGGTGCCAGCGCCACGTTGTGCATTCGATGCACGTGATGATACGAAGCGACGTCGCAAAGTTGGATTGGGCGGTGCCCGTCGAGTTTCCTTGGTCGCGTAGGTAGACGGCGTAGTTGATAAGGCCCTTGGACTGCTCGTGTTGATCGGTTGGAAGCCGTGAAGGTAGGCCAGTCGCCACGCGCGCCCCTGTTCAAAGGCGGCGACGTACCGTCCTCTCGCGCGTGCGGCCAATACCGCGTTTTGCAAAATGTAGGTACCGGCCTGTACATGGAGCGTTGGTACTCGGGTGCCGTTCACGCTTGCCGATCCTGGACGAGGCAGCGCCACGCTCACCGATACGACGCCTCGAGCTTGCACGATCCATGGTCCGCGCGCTCCTTCCATGTGGCCCGCCGTGGCCCACTCGGAAGTCGGCTGGACGACCTAAGGCAGACACG
>NW_008246265.1:3295-28820 GCF_000281045.1 Saprolegnia diclina VS20
CATCTCATTTCGCGCTACGACACCAGTCGACACCGTTGGAAGTGTGAAATTGGAGGTCGACATCGTAAAAAAGATTTATGACCAAGATATTGTGCAACGGGGCCTTGACGTAGATGAATCGTCCCTTTCACCCTGCATGCCCTGCATGGGATCGCTCCTACGGTGGCCTTGCAAAGTCAGGGTAAGGCACGGCTCGGCCGCGCATCGGTGGGTCACTGATGCTATGCCCAAGGACATACCTAGTTCCTTTTGTTAGTCACTGAAAGTTCCTCTAAGAAGTCCATACCTACCAAATTGGTTAGCAGAACTAGCCAGGGAAGAGCAACAACGGGACGTATGACCAGCATGTGATGTCACCCACGCGATCAACTGCACCACAACTTGGTGCCAGTCGTCGCCATGTCAAGATATGTCGAGCCGCCTCTTGAAGTCAACGCGTCGATGCTACGACGGCGCATAAGCCACAACGACCTCCGACTGCGGCAGCCCCAAGGTCGCTACTAGTACGTCGGTGCACCAGCTACACATGGTCAGCTGACGGCGACGCGACCTGACGATGACATGCCAGTCGTCGACAAGTCGGTACCACGGCCAATAACAATGGTTTCTATGGTCGAGGCGGTTGACGTGTGGCACCAACATGACGGTGCAACGGTCGCCGTCGATCGAGACGGTAAATGCCAGCAACGCCGACCGACGTCGACAACTCGATGCAACGGTTACCTACGGCACCATTCACGGTCAAGATGGTCGCTGGCAAATGTCTACCTGTCGCTAAACTGTTGGTACATCGATACTCGACTTAGTTGATTCACCGGCCCTTAGATGGCTGTGATGGCTTGAACCCGTCGATATGAATACGAACTCGTATGAGCCGCGATCGGCCGCTAGCAGCATACGTACCAATGGAATACTCCAATATACCATCCAGACCTATACGATGGCGCTCACGGTTGAGATGGTCACCGGTCTACGCCGACAAGCGCTGCAGGCGTCGCTGAGAACGGCGCTCTCCGTCGATACGATTGACGCTCGACATTGTCACTTCTGGTGGATCACGACGCCTCCCGTCGTCGACATGCTAGCACAACGATGGACAATCTGGATTTAGCTGTTACGACTGCCGGCGCTTGCATTAGTGCCGCTGCGATGCTTGACGACACGCGTACCACCGTCCGACACTGGCTACCAAGACGAGCATCGGTTGCTGCGGTCACCTGCGATACCATACCAGTGCTCACGACCGCTCGCCCGAGCCAGGGGAAGAGCGGCGGCAGCAAGTATGCAAGGACCGTCGATTGAAGGCTCCGACAACCTTGTGACCGCCAAGCGACGCTGCCTAGTGTGCCCAAGGTCGTTCTCGACCAAGACAAAACGACCGTGCTCGACTAGGACACGGTAGTCGACGTCGCCCAAAGGTTCCACACTGCGCGACCATCGGCGACGACACATAAATTTACGCCACGGAGCCCGACGATGCGGCCGCACGGCCAATGACACAAAGGCTTTCAACGACACGCCGTGGTACCGTGACACGTGTCGTGAGAACGACGTCACCAACAAGAACCCGTCGAACCGACAATGACGAGACAACCAATTCCTCCCGGAACGGTTGCGTCTGATGCTCAGCTCCTGGTCCTACGGGTATGTCTCCCTCGCGACAAGAAAGAACATGTCATTCACGCATAAGATCTTATTGGTCCTTCATCTCGTTGCTCGTGCCGTTGATCGTGTACGAGTTCATGTGACGTCGTCGGTACCGTAAAAAGTCGGTAAACATCTCAATGAGGCTTGGCTGGTCGCTGAGGAACGACAGCACTTCGTGGAGCGGGACAAGCGCTTTCGGGCTGCGAAACGACCGGTAGTGCAACTCGTACAGTGCCGTGAGCTCGTCGTGCACTTTGGTCTCGTCGTCAATGGAGCCGCAGTACATGGTGAGCACCTTCTCGATAATACGCGCGGGCACGACGCCTTCGTTGGCATACATGGCAATCAAGTCCAACACAATGTCCTTCATTGTGCTGCCCGTCGAGTTGCTGTTGGTGATGCGGAGCGCCTTGACCGTGCCGATAATGTCCCGCATGTCGACCACGTCCGTGTGCGTTGGGTCAAACGATGAGTACATCAGGTTAAAGTTGGGCACGCCAAAGCTCGGGTACTCCTTCATAAAGAGCTCGCGGCCTACAGAGAGAGAAACGTGACACGCCACGCGTTTCTCGTTCGTACACTGGTCGCGCGTCATTTCAAACGGGTTGGCCACTGCATGGCGAACGCCCCACTCTGTGATTTTATCGAGAAGCAGTGCGAGCTCCTGGAGCATCGGGCGGTTGAACACACTGCGTCGAATGCTGTCGATGAGGAAAAAGATCTAGTCGACAAAAAGTGGACAAAGTTGGTCCACGTTACGTTGCATAGCGGACGTACGGTCTTCCAGCGCAATTGGTACTTGCTTTGAACGAGCTTGGTTTCGATTGGCGCAATGCGCGGTGGCCCGAGCGACTTGATGAGCGTAATCTCGCGCAGTGCCTTGGCCGGCACCTTGTCGTGGTGCACGTTTGGATGCCGCCGTAGCTCGCGCTGCTTTTTGCGCAGCATTTTCTGCAGGTTCTCGCGGCCAAGGCGGAGCTGCTCCTGGCCTTGCTCCTGCTCTACACGGCGGTCGCTCTATGCTTTACATATGGTCGAGTGTCTACCAAGCTCGAGTGCCGCCTTGAGCACGTCGACTTGCTTCTCGGTTGCTCTGTCTACGCGCTTGAGATGCTCGTCGGCGAGGACTGGCTCGGTGAGGACGCTCTTCTTGGGCGAGACGCCCGAGCTTGTCGCGAGGTGCGTGTTGTGAAAGGCGAGCTTGGGGCCGGTCACAAACGCTGCGTCTTCGGGCCACATCGCGGGCGACCCCGTCAACTTGGGTGCGAATGCATTCTCCGTGTGGAACTTGCCGAGCACTTTGAGCGGCGACGGCGCATTGTACTTGGTCGTCGTCAGTGGCGGCACCGTCCCCGCGGTTGTTTCCTGTGCGAGCAGTTGGATCGTACCCCGGGCGCCATACCTACGCCCTTAGGTTTCATTGCAATGTCATATCTGCACTCGCTACCGCTTGGTTTTGGCCGCGAGGTCGCACGTCGGCACATCGGGCACGTTGTTCCGGCCAACGTACCACGGCGTCACGTTCGCTTGCGCGGTTTCTTTGATGGGCGAGACGACGACGACCGGCGGTGTCGCCAGAAGACTCGGTGCGCTCGCGCTGGAGCTGTAGCAGTTGTAGCCCTCGCGACTGAGTCGGAGGCGTGACCGCAGCTCGTGTCGATCTTTTGCAATCGGCGACGGCAAGTACGTCATGCGCTGCTTGAGAAACTTGTCTTCGAACGACACGTTGTACAAATCCGAGATGCGCTTCGAGTCGCGCGACCGCTGGAGCATCGTCGCGTCGTCTTCGGGGAGACAGATCGTTTCCCGGCACGACCCGTCGAGGATGTGGTCGATGCGCTCGTTCACTGTGATCTTGCGACTCCGCACGGGCGGCATCATCGGAACGAGCGCCGGTCGGTCGGTCGACAGCGCAGAGATGGTGAGGCGGTTTCACCAAAAAGGCGCCGGGCCGTTTCAATACAAGAGACGAGCATGGTGAAGTTGCTACCGTTGGAACCTGCGAGCGCCCCCATTCGTGATGGCAAGTGACCAAAGCTCACGAAACCAAGCGTGATCGACCCAAGCGCCGGTGCATTGGCCAAGCTGAGGGTGCTATAACGGCGTGTGTGAACTGTTGTATCGTTCTTCTTCCGCCGCCTACCTCTTCCCAAGAAAGGATCACAGAAAGAGAAGAGTCTCTCCCAACGGGCGGACCGGTTGGTCTGCCTTCCTCAACGGGATTGACCACAAACCAATTGGACGGTCAAGCATCAAGCGACATGGGCACTTCCACGAACCAAAGCCAGGCGAACGACAAGGCGTCGCGTCTCGCGTCGGCACTCTTGACGACGGCAGAAGCACTCCACGAGGTGCAAGGCGCCTTGCGCATCGAGCCGGACGACAAGGTTTTGGTGGTTGCGCAGCGTTTCAATACCGCTTTGGAGGAGCTTTGCTTGACGCAGTGGACGATCGACAAGCGCAAGCTTCGCGACAAGAACACTCTATTGACGCGACTGCCCGTGCTGGATGACGTCCTCGCTCAAGCGCATCGCGAGGTGTCGGCGACGGTGGCGAACTTGACGGACGACGAGGTTGTGGCGCGTGCCAGCGGCGGCGTCATGCTTTCTGGCCACCCGCTTGGCTATTCCAGCCACAGCACGTCGATGCAAAAGGTGTTGTTGTCGCCGCCGACGCCCTGCGTTCTGACGACCACACCGTCGACACCGGTACTTTTGAGTCACTGGTTTGAGTCTGCGACGACCGCCAATGCGTTTCGCCAGCGCATTCAGGCGCACGGGTGGTCGTCCGCCGAGACGCCGGCGCCGTTGCCCACGGCGGGCGACGTGACGCGCCTGGTGTATGTGGCCAGCGCCTACGTCCCAACCGCCACGTTGACGATGGAAATAGATGCGATGCGCCTCTCTTCGGACGCGGAGTGCGATGCACAGTCGATCATCGACGCTGCATCGGCACAGGCCTTTCTCATGGCCTACGGGTCGCACGTTCACGGCGGTCGTTTTGAGCTTGGTGGAATCTTTTGGAAAACGACTTCTCTCTCAGTCGATGCTGCGATGCCAGTCGACGTGCTGCGACAGGTGCTATCGGAAGCCGAGTTGCGCGACCTCTCGCTCGCGTACAGCGACTTCACTTACGGCGCTGGCGTCGACGTTTACACGGCACTGGCGTCGGAACACAAGATGTGCGACATCACAACGCAGCTGGAGTACACAGGACCGATGGCGCCCAGTGCCGACACGTTTGCTGAGCGCCTGGCCGCGGACAAGACCACGTGGCGCGTGGTGGATCGACCAGCGTCCCTGATTGGTGTCTGGGTCCTCCTCCGAGCGACAGGGCACGCGCTTGCCGCAGATCTTGTGCGCACCGCCTGGTTGGAGCTGGTTGTGCCCGGGACAACTCTGGTGCTCGAGGCGGCGGTGCACGCGGCCCGACTCGATCAGTGGCTGCACGATCCGACATTTGGGAGTGCCACCAAGAACATCGCTCTCCCAACGACCTCCTTTGCGATGCGCGTCGTGCAAGCGCAGGAGCATGTGGCGACCACCGACGATCCAGACGGCGCGATGCTGCTGGATTTGGTGCTACTATTGCTTCGCTGCGAGATCGAGCTCGGTATGAGCCTTGTCGGCGACCGCTTGCAGGCACCAAGCCTTATCACTGCACTGCGCCGCTTTGTTACAGTGCACGACATTGCGACGGTCGCGCGACTGGGCGCTCTTTTTGACGCTGTGCTGGACGCTCGTTTGGCGTCGGCGTCAGTCGTGCTCGATGCCACGGTTCGCGAGCCGTTGCGCCGTGCGGTAGCACTGGCGACGTTGCGCGATGTGAGTGTCACGTCTCCCGGTACGGTGTGGCGCAGTCCCACGCTGCACATGGCCGATGTACCGGCGGCCGGCCGCTTGCTTTTGGATACGTTTCAAGCGACTGCCCTGCCCGACATGCAGCTGCTGACGCGTCGCCTCGGCGCGATGCTGTTTCACAATGGTGTCGAGACCCGCGCGCCGCAGCTCTGGACGATTGCAGTGTCGTATGGTTGCCAGAAGGATGGCTTTGTGGCGCCACTGTCGCTGGAATGCGTGCGCACGATGCTCGCTGCCATGCAGTCGGCTCTGGACAAGCGTATGGCTATTGCCACTGACAGCTCGGACGACGACATACCAGTCGACCGCTTTGCGTCCGTCGATGGTGGCGAACACGACGAGCGCGTGCTGGGCGGGCGTCCGATGCAGGAGTTTCTGACGGTGACGCAGCGCCCCACGGCGGCGACGCCGCCTACTGACCGCCTCTGGTTTGCGCTGAAACACCGCCTCAATGTCGCCCCGGCGTTGTACCTGTGCGAGGCGACGGGCAAGCGTCTCACACGTCGGACGCGCGTCGCGAACGGACCCATTGGTATGGATGAGTTGCTGTCGTTGCTGGCGTCGCGGACTCCTGTGGCGCGCGCCGACGTGTACCGCCACTTGCTCGACCGACGCTTCCTCGTGCCGTGTGTCTACCCAAGCGTCGACAACGATATGCTGTTCCTCGATGCGATCGGGTTGGAGCTTGTGGAGACGCGCCTCGAGCGCGGTGTGACGTCGTCGCTCTTGCGCAACACGGCGGCATTGCGCGTGGCGATCGTCTCGGAACGACCGGCCAAAGCGAGTGCCACGCGATACTGGATCCAGAACGTTTTCCACGTCAACTCGGTGCAGTGTTTGGACCGGGGGCGCGGGCGCGTCACGGAGCGAGACGGCCTTGTGGAGCTGGGTTGGGGCTTCGTGCACGATGCGACCGATGCGGCGACCGCCGTGGTGCTGCACGTTGTTGGCGACTACAAGCCGTGGATGCCGCTGCTGGCGGCGTTTGCCGATGTACTCTTGATCGACGCGGGACCCGGTGCGGTGCGCGCGACTCCTTTGGCTCACGGTGTTGCGCTGCACTGGCGCCATGTCGACGACGATGACGAACAGCTCGTGCATGACGAGGCAACGGCGACGGTGACGCTGGCGTGTCCCATGAGTGCTACGTATGCTGTCCTCACCGACTACCTCTTGCACGAGCCGTGGCCGACGTCGCGGATTCCGATTGCGATGCTGCCGCTGCCACTACACGTGGGCTGTCTATCGAGCCTTGCGCCGACGGAGGCTATCGACGCGGTGGCAGCCACCGACTTTGGCACTTTGCGCACGCATACGCTCCAACTCCAGCGCTCTTTTGTGGAAGAAGTCGCGCTGCGCGTGGCGCTGCAGCGGGAAGCGAGCGTGCCCGAGCAGCAGCGTCTCCGCCAGCAAATCGCAGACCACTTCGAACTGCACAAGCCCATGGCCCATCGCGCGCGCCACCTGCCGCTTTTGCGCTACTTTGTGTCGGTGCTGGAGCAGCCGTCGGCGGCATCTCGCGAACTGCGGCTCGTGGACTTGGACCGCCGCCTCGCACGCAGCTGCGACGGCCTCTCGACGAGCGCGGAGAAACGTTACCGCGACGCGGCCGTCGCGCGAAGCAACGACCCTGAAAACCAAGACTCGCGGGCAGCGTACGCCGATGCGCTGCAGCACTGGAGCCTCATGGTGACGGGGCTCGAGCACCTCTGGCGCGAGCTTTCGCATGTATTTGCGGCTGCCCCAAATGCGTTGCCCGACTTGGCTGCACTCGCCGCTCAGCACTTGATGGACGGCTTTGCGCTCGAGCTCATGGACGGCGATGCGGGCAATGTCAACACGATGTGGATCCGCGCGGTGCTGCAGCGCTTGGAGACAGCGCTGCCCCCTCGTAGCCGCGTGTTCGTGCTTTCGGTGCTCGGTGTCCAGTCGTCGGGCAAGTCGACGCTGCTTAATGGCATGTTTGGCGTCCGCTTGAAGACGAGCGTCGCTCGATGCACGCGCGGCGTCAACCTCCAGCTGCTCGCATGCGCCGACGACTACCGCGACCTGTTTGACTACATCTTGCTCTTGGACACGGAAGGCATCCAGTCGCCCGAGTATGTTGGCGTCGACGGGACGCCGTGGCGTGACAACCGCATGGCGTCGATGGCGATTTTGCCGGCGGACGCGACCATTGTGTTGACGAAAGGCGAGGCGACCAAGACGATGAACGACATGCTTCCAGTCGTGCTCTCGGTGCTGGCGAATTCGGCGCTCGCGGCGGCATCCGGAGGTCGCCTCGCCACGCAGCTCTACTTTGCGTTCAATCAAATGGACGTGACGATGACCAGTAGCATGCACTCGAGCCTCGACGCGCTCCTCGACAGTCTGCGCGCCAGTGCCAAGCAGGTGGCGGTTGTGCGTCAGTCGTCAGCGACGGCGTCGTTTCTCGATACGTTTTGTGCCGACACAGACGTGGTGTTCTTGGGGCTCAACAGTGGCATGAGCGACCCGCCGGGCGACACGCCGATTGCCGACTATGGCGAGCGGCTCGTGCAGCTGCGCGACCACATTTTTGCCCAGGCGGCACCGGCCCGTACGTTTGGGGCGCTCAACGAGACACTGCGGCTTGTCTGGACGTGCCTTGAGAGTGCGAATTTCGAGCTAGATTTTGCCTCGGCCCACGAACGCATGGTGTACGACCGCCTCGTGCGTTGCATGACGCGGCACACACAAGCCCTTGCAAGCATCTACACGGCGTCGTTTGAGACGGTGCTCCAGCGCATGAGTGCCGACAATGCGACGACGCCGCACGCTAGCCACTTGAACCACCGTTACGAGGCACTGCTTGAGCAATCGGTGGCGTACGACGTGCGAGCGCTGGACAGCGTCGTGGCCAAAACATTGGCGGACAAGGCGTTTGCCAAGTGGGCCACCGCCATGACGGAATCGTGGGCCGACCAGAAGCGCCGCCAGGCAGCGCACTCGACGCGTTTGGTCGTTGCTACGGCCGAGCAGCTCTTTCAATACGAAGCGTACGCCAAGGCGTACAAGACGGAGCTGCAAGACGCGCTCGTGGCGCATCTGGCGACCGAAGGAGCCGAGGCCACGCTGGCCGCCTTTGATGCGACCTTTGATGCGGTCGTGTGCCGCGCCGCCGCCAAGCACCCGCCGCTGGCCCCCGACGTCCCACGCCTCGTCTGCACGGCATTGCACAACAATCACGTGCTGACGCCGGACGAACTCGCCCTAATCAGTAAACCCAACGACGAAACCAAGATCAAGACGGGGTGGCGCCGGTACATTGATCGGTGGTTTACAGCCAAAGAGCAGCGAAAGGCCCAGATGATGGACGCCGTGCGCGACTGTGTCTTGCGCTGCATCGCGGACACGGATCGGTACGGCGACGAGGTCGTTCTCAACTGCGTTTTGGAAGGTATGGCGATGCTGCACTCGCTGCAGTTGCCGCCCGACGACCGACTTACGGGCTTGCGCATGCTCGTATCGATGCTGACGACGCAGCTCCAAGATCGGCAGGCTCGCTGGGATGCGGTCAACTGCATTGCGGTTAAGTTTGGCGCGTGCAAGCAAGAGATGTGCCAGTTTGCGACCAACTTGTGTCGCGGCCAGAGAGCCGCCAGTCTCTTGATCTCGACGCTCGACGAGTAGTTGGTGATGAACCTCGGGGCAGCGTTTGAAGAAGAAGTCGTTGGCGTTGTTGCCGCGGCACTCAAGCACGCGTACTGGGTCCAAAGCGCCGACGCGATGCAAGCAGCGCTGGACCATTCGCTGCTGATGCTGCTGCGGCAACACGAGGTGCCCGAAGTGCTGCGCTTGCTAAAGGAGCCAACAGAACATGCGACAAACGTGACGACGAACCTCATCCGCGCGCAAGTTCAAAAGAGCTATCTCACCGTCGCCGCCAAGCTTGTCGCCGCAGTCAAGGAAGGGATTCTGGCCGCTGCCGCCTCAGCGGAAAACGCGGTCGAGTCGCGAAGCACAGCTTTTCTCCAAGAGTTGTGTCTCGTACTGCAACGCCGTCTCAAGTGCAGCGGCACCAGCGTCCTTGTGACGAGTCTTCCATCCGGGAAGGCAACCGTCTTTGACTGTGATGCTCACGGTCCAAGCCTCTTCTCAGTCCATAACGATGGACGCTCCCCGCTCAACGTACCTCAGAGCCTTCTTGCGCGTCTCGAAGAACTGAGTTGTACCCTTAGCCCCTCGACAGTGTGGAGCTCGATGATGGCGACGCGGACCCTCGACCTCATTCGCAACGAGGCGTATGGCGCGGTCGACGGCATTGTGCCGCGCTGTGGCCAGCCATGTCCGTGGTGCAAGTGCCCGTGCACGAAGGCTTTGGGCCACGCGTCCACGGGCAATGCAGACGATCTACTGCACGACACGCCGCACCAGCCCGACGGCCTCGTCGGAGTGCGTTACGTTTATTCGAAACGTATCTCGGCGAGAAGCTGTGCGGAAGTAGTTGTTCAAGATTGTGGTATGCGGCATGATGATGGGAGCTCGCACCGTTTCCGAGACTTTGAAACCGTCTATCCGGGGTGGGCGCTGCCGCGCGTGACGCAGCGCTTGCCGCTGCGCGAGTACATTTTCGCGCACTGCCATGACGAGCTCGTCGCATGGCACAACGTGCGCAAGTGCGAGAAGATTCCCGCCTCGTACTTTGCCCACGATCTGTGCGACATTGAACGTACGCTTGAACGCTTGATGCAGTAGTACATATGTAGTGTGTGATCTGTCATGATGACGACCACGTAACCGTCGTAAACACGAAACTGCCGTGATGCCTATATGCAATGTATATATGAAACTGCTATTATTCATTTCAGTGTGTTTCAGTTAAAAGGACGTGTAGGAATGGAGTGCTCCCTGGAGTCTAGACCATGCACGATATGAAGCTAGAATTGAGACGCTCAATAGTCGTCGCCGCGCGATAACACCTCCTTGCACGTCGGCCTACAAGGCGGCACGATAAGACAAGCGCACGACATATCGATCGATGTACTTGAGAACGAACGTGTGCTCGTACTGCGCCGTGTAGCTACCACGGACATCCACAAGCGGCGGGTATTTCTAGCAAGAAAAATTAGTCGATGACTTCGAGATGAAGAAGCAACCGTCACGAGGCCGCAGTCGACAAGATGGTTGAGCGCGACCATGTACTTTTCCTGCTTGGCGCCCTTGGGGTTGACGTGCGCCGACCCGCCGTCTTCGCGCTCAAGCCAGCGCCGACAAAATGCCAGCGTCCCAAACGTGCGCGTAATGTGCGAGAGAAGCTTCTTCGCGCGTGGCAGGCGCAGCGGCACGCGTGGAGCGTCGATCGTCTTGGCGTAATGCGAACATTCCATGTCCTCGACGACGTAGCCACGGCCGGTCGAGCCAAAGGTTTCAATCGCAAAGATCTCGCCTTCCTCCATCTTGGTGTCATCGTCGTCTTTGACTACCGGCACGCTCTTGCCCGCGTGGATTTGGTACGGTGCGATCGAGTGGCCGTTGAGGTTGCGAATGCACTTGACGGGATACGTCTTGCCTTCGATCGTGACCTCGTACGACTCCATAACCTCTTGGATAACACCGCCGATCTCGCCGAGGCGTGCGTCGATGCCGGCCGCGCGAACACCTGCGTTGGTAGCAGCCTTGGCAGCCGCAAGGAGCGGGTCAAACTGCGGGTCAAACGCAATTGTGAACGCCGAGTCGATGATGCGGCCGTCGACGTGCGTGCCAAAGTCGATCTTCATCACGTCGCCGTACTTGAGGACCGTGTTATCGCCGCCGTTGGGCGAATAGTGGGCTGCCACGTGGTTGAGCGAGCACCCCGTTGGGAACGCAATGCCACGCTAGCGCCATGGAATGAGGCGTCAATGGGATAAACATAGAGATGCTGTTACCTCGAGGCCGGCTTCTTGGACGAGCTCGCGGTTTTTGTTTTCAAGCGACTCGCAAAGGTCAATGAGCCGGATACCAGGTGCTATCATGCTTTGCGCAAACTTGCGCACTTGACGCTGCGTCTCGGCTGCGTACCGTAGATGATCGTAGAGCGCCTCGTTTTCCTATCCACATGCCAGCGTCAGCGCCGTGGTGTCGGCTCACATACGACGTACACGCTCGAGTGCACGCAGCTCTTCGGACGTCGTGCGAAACGTGTTGAAGTCGCCCCCGTGTGGCTGCTCCTCGCCGCGCGGAAACGACCCGGGCGAAAAAAGCGTTGCGACAGGGATCGTCGGCGGTTCGGTTTGACCATACTGGACGTAGCTGTCGGTGAAGCCATCGATACCGCGGACTGGCGGCCGCTTGGAGCCAACGGTGCTGGGTGCCGCCTTCTTGGTCTTCTTCTTCTTCTTCTTCTTGGGTTTGCACGAGTTCACAATTACGTCCTTGGGTGAGGATACGGCGTCCGTCATCTCGACGGTCATCGGGTGGTCTGTGGCGATGGTCATGGTGTAGGTGGTGGTGAATGGGGCGCTGTGAAAACGAAAATGAGCTGAGCTCGTTGCTCGCTGTAGCAAGTGGAGCGGCGACCGATCCAGATCGATGAGCAATCCAAGCGGCGTGCATGGTGCCAACCAACATCGGGTGGCGCGAAAACGACCATCAGTCCTGCGCGCAACCTACATTCTTCCGGGGGTAGGTTTGTTTCGTTCGGGGTTAGGGCAGCTTCGACACCAAAGTTGCGGGCCTGCCAAGTCCAAACCACGGAGAAGGACACCCGACACGCCACATTGATGCGGTGCCACCGATGATATGGAAGGCTAGGATGCTTGTTGTGGGATCTGCGAAGCGGCAAAACAAGCTGCATGGGCATGATACGTCGTCTCTACCGTTCTCTCTACATATCCTGCGCATTCGCGGTACGTAGGATTTGAGTGGTGAGATAGTGCTTTCCAGTGGCAAGCGAAAATGACTGCATGATGGACGTGTTGACTACCACCAAGAGCTCCAGCTGTGTGGTCTCTCGGACGAGCGCAGAAGGAGATTGCTAGCTTCTACGCAAACGGCTTACTACTCGTCGACAATGGTCGCACCGAGCCAATGATATCGTAGCGCATCGTGTCAAACACCAAGGACTAGAGACGGAGCGAATCGAGTACTAGTTGTGAAAAGTCTAGCCTTGCGATTGAACGTGGACGTTATCAACGCTTTCGCAGCACTGTTGCATGCCCATCGTGTTGTGTTTGCGTACCAAACAACTCGTCGTGGAGCGCCGTTCTGAGCTAAAGCTGTGGGACTCCTATTGCCCTCATCGCCTGCTTTTTATTCGTCGCACGACTGCGTCGCGACCGCGTTACGACGGCGTCTCGACGGTCTCACAACTGGATCACAGCTACCTCGCGATTACCGCCCAAGAACCTCCCAAGATTGTCGCGACCTCGTGAGATTTTCGAGACTAACCGTTCCCGATCCTTCCCTAAACCTTTGGTTTTGCCGAGCCGTCTCAAACTGTTTACTGATGATTTCGTGGCATTTTCCTTGTAAATTTGGGGCCTTTATGCTGCGTAGATCACGCACCGCACAATGGTCAACGAGCCAAAGCGCTTTGGCTTTCTCTTGACGTTTTCACAGTCCTCATGTATATGCAAACCCAACGAGCCCATCCGTGCTATCGAATGCGAAAGCATGGGGGGAGTAGCAGAGGAGAGCGTCATCAAATGAACATAATCCTGTGGACCAGAAGCGTAGAAAACCTAGTGTTTTGTGAATGCCTGCAGACGTTCCGGCGTAAACGGCAAACTTTGGTTATCTCACTGCAAATTGTGTTGTGGACTCTTTCTCAGTGATTACCATTTTTCGTTCCACGGACGCAAGTCGACCTCGTGCGTCCACGCCGACTTGTGCTGGTGGTGAATCTGCACGTACGTTTTGGCGATTTCTTCAGGGCGCAACAACCCTAGTCCAGACCGACACCATGACCACCGACGACAACTTGCCCGCTCGATGGAATACCGTCGACTTGCTGAAATTCCTTGGCCTTGGGAAAGTTTTCGTGGATCCACGGCGTGTCGATCGCGCCGTCAATCACGATATGGGCGACGTGGATGCCCTTGGGCGAGAGCTCGCGCGCCATGCTCTGCGAAAGCGCACGCAGCGCAAACTTGGCGCTCGAAAACGCCGAAAAGTGCGCACCACCGCGGACACTGGCCGTCGCCCCTATGGCAAGACGTGGCTACAAGCACCCATATAGGAATCATGCAGGCTACCTGTAAAGAGAATCGTGCCACGGCCGCGCGGCAGCATGCGGGCCGCGGCCTCCCGGCCCATGAGAAAGCCCGAGAAGCACGCCATCTCCCACACCTTGCGGTAGACGCGCGACGTCGTCTCTGCAAGAGGATGATATACATGGGACCGATTTCTCAACGACGACATACCCGTGATGGGGAAGCGAACGTTGGCACCGACGTTAAAGACAGCAACTTCGATCGGGCCCAAACGGCTCTCAATGTCCTCGACGAGCGCTTGAACGTTTTCTTCGACACGGCAGTCAACGCCAAAGCCCTCGGCGGCGAGGCCCTCGGCGGCCATCGTCGCGGCGAGCTCCTTGGCCTTGTCGGCGTCGCGCCGCACACAGCAGGCGGTGAAGCCGTCGCGGGCAAAGGCCTTGGCAATCTCGGCGCCCGTGCTGTCGCCCGCGCCGACGACGAGCACGCACTTGCGCGCGTCCGTGTGGACACAGCGGGCCACGTGCTGCAGTCGGTTGCGCCACATTCTATTGCGATCTTGGACTGGCGGCCCTGTTGACACGACGGTCGCTGCGATGCCATTGGCCAAAAAGGAGCCAATCCACATCGTTGACGCTGTCGGCAAGATGCGAATCCGCGCCTGTGCACCGTCCAGTGCGCTCCAGTATGCGCTCCACGGTGGCAGGTCAATGTACAAATCGTCTACTACTCGATAGACATGTTGTCCATCGGAGCAGGTGCTCGTCGAATGCTGTTTTGGGCTTGTCATTGTGGCTGGATGACGCCCTGCCACCCCAAACAGGTGAGCACCATCAACACGCATCAACACGACGGCTGGGTAGCCTCACTCCACACCCGGGACACGCCTCCAACGCAATTCAAACGTCCGCTTTGTGGATGCGTAGATAGGTACTGGGGTCGCATTCTACTTCATCGCCGCCAGCAAGCAGCGACTTTCCAGCTGCGCGTCCGAGTACGTCGCAGGTGATTGGCGCGTCGACAGCGTCCTACGCCAGTATTGCATTCACTTTGATGTATACAATATTGTCTATCATCGTATACAGGAGACGAGCGTCTCGAGACATCGTGGCGCGCCCCGAACCATGTTGGGTCCGACGTCGGGCGGAAAATCAGCATTTAGCGCCGTGTGATTGGCTGTTTATTGGCCAATGAGACGCCGCAACTGCCAAATCCAGTGCAGATGGGATCGCATGTTCATTGGCTCATTGCAAGACGGACCTTTTGAGTGGTAAGTGGCGGTGGCAGGCCGCGATGGCTCATGGCGGCGGCTAGGACGAGCATGGCGGACGAAGAGAAGAAGGTGATTGTGGCCGACGACGTCGAAGAGAACGACGAGGAAGAGGACGATGCCATGGACGGCGGCGCCGACGCGGGCGCGGCCAAGAAGAAGAAGAAGAAGAACAAGAAGAAGAAGAAGAAGTCCGCGGGCTCGGCCAGCGCGGGCACGAAGCTGCCGCCCTTCCGCGGTGTCGACGGCTATACCGACAGCTACATCAAGTACGGCCAGACCGAACCGCCGACGATTCCTGTCGCCAAGCTCTTTGGCGCTGGCTCGTTCCCCAAGGGCGAGGAGCAGAACCACCCGGGCGACTTCAACACGTACCGCACGACGTCCGAAGAGAAGCGCGCGCTCGAACGCGTACGTCCATGATCCTTGTGTTTGGCACGGTGCTCATGCCTGTGCAGGAAGGCGAGGCGTTGTACGACCGCATGCGCTACGCGTCCGAGGTGCACCGCCAAGTGCGCAAGTTTGCCCAGAGCATCATCAAGCCCGGCATTCGCCTCATCGACATGTGCGAAGCGCTCGAGAACAAGAACCGCGAGCTCGTCGAAGAAGCCGGCTTTGCGGTACATCTCCATGTCGCCATCAACCGGTACCTTACCGAGCATTAGCGTGGCATCGGCTTCCCCACGGGCTGCTCGCTCAACCACGTCGCGGCCCACTATACGCCCAACGCCGGCGACGACACGGTCCTCAAGTACGGCGACGTGATGAAGATCGACTTTGGCACGCAAGTCGACGGCCGCATCATCGACTCGGCGTTCACGGTCGCGTTTGACCCGCAGTTTGACCCGCTCCTTGCGGCCGCCAAGGCCGCGACGGAAGAAGGTATCAAGTGCTCGGGCATTGACGCACGCCTTGGCGAGATCGGCGGGGCCATCGAGGAGGTCATGGAGTCGTACGAGGTCACGATCGAAGGCAAGACGTATCCCGTCAAGTGCATTCGCAACCTAAACGGCCACTCGATCGGCCCGTACCAGATCCACGCAGGCAAATCGGTGCCGATCGTCAAGACGGCCGAAGACACCAAGATGGAGGAAGGCGAGATCTTTGCGATCGAAACCTTTGGCTCGACCGGCCGCGGCTACGTCGTCGAAGACATGGAGTGCTCGCACTACGCCAAGGCGTTCGATGCGCCGCACGTGCCGCTGCGTCTCCCGCGCGCCAAGAAGCTTCTCTCGCACATTACGCGCACGTTTGGCACGCTGCCGTTCTGCCGGCGCTGGATGGAGCGCGAGGACGGCGGCTCGACGCACATCAACCCCAAGGGCGCCAAGCAGGAAAAGTACATGGTCGCGCTCAAGAACCTCGTCGACAATGGCATCATCACGGTTCTCTTTCATGTGAAGTGAAACCCACTGACATTGTATACGTAGGCGTACCCGCCGCTTTGCGACGTTGTCGGCAGCTACACGGCGCAGTACGAACACACGATCATCCTCAAGTACGTTCTGCTGCTCACATATGAGTGCTCACGCAACGGTGTAGGCCGACGTGCAAAGAAATCGTGTCGCGCGGTGACGACTACTAGTGACGCTAGCGCTACATTCCGCCCATCAAGCTTCCTAAATACACTGTACGCTGTACAACTGTCTTGCCTTCTACCAACAAGGTGGGCACCACAAGCATCGGTGGATCGCTCGTGTACGCAGGAAGTTCCGTGTCCAACCGTGGCACGACAAACTAGTAACATCGAGGAGGACCCTAACCCTGCACCGTCATCGTGAGAGGGGGAGGAAGAAGAGGGAGCTTCCTTCATGCATTAGGCTTGCAACTTCGGTGGTTGCGAATGAAGACGGGGACCGGAAGTGGCCGCCCAGTCGTTGCGCCAATGACGACGCTCTCTGCAAAGAAAGCAATAGGCTAATATCAAAACGACGGACCGTCATCGTACAATACTCGTATGAGACTATCGCAATTGGTGCTGGAGCGCGGCCACTTGTCGCTCGAGACGCTGTTTGCTGCGGATCGCGTCGCTGTACTTGAACTTGAGGTCCTCAATCTCTTCGAAAAAGTCTAAGTCGAACGCCGAGAGCTCGTCCGAGAGCTTGGCGTTCTCTTCCAAGAGCTGCGCGTTGTGCTGCTCGAGCGACCGCACCAACTCGTCGTTGCCTACTCTACGATCAGCTCTCATGTCTCACTGGCTACGTACTGGGTTGGCGCGCAAGCGCGTCGAGACGGCGGTCCTTCTCGTCCAGCGCGTTTCGCAGCGCGCTCTCGTCGTCTCGGAGCGTCTTCCATTTGCCGTGGAGCGTCCGGTACTTGCGCTGCAGCTCGGCGCTCTCGGCACTGAGCCGCGCAATCTCGTGGCTTTTTTGGTCGAGCTGCGTCTGCAGCGTCGACACCAGCGCGTCAGGTGTCTTGGTGGCCGATGGCTTTGCTGGCTTGAGACGGCGAAGACGGTCGTTCTCGGTCCGGAGCTTCTCCATCGCCCGCTTCATGTTTTCGATCACATCTTCGAGGGCGGCGACGTCCGCTCGGCTCTTGTTGGTCGTCGTCGGTGTCTACGCACGTTCGAGCGACCGAATATGAGCCAATGACAACGTACGCGGGCAGGGGATGGCGTCATGGGCGGCGTCCGATTTGGTGCACGCCGCAGCCGCGCGAGCTCCAAGCTCAGACTCTCGACTTGGAACGAGAGTTCGAGGAGCTGCGTGTCCTTCTCCAAGAGTGCTTTTGCCGCGTCGCTCGCGTCGTCGGGCAATTGCAGCGCCTGGCGCGAAGTGAGAACTTGCGCTTGAAGTTCGCGAATGCGCTCGTGGCAGCTCTCAAGCTCGCGTTCTTGGTCGAGCGATATCTTGGGAATGCTGTGTGGCAGTGGCGCGGCCCGCACTTGCATCAACTAGGCCAACTCAACCCAATGCCACATCGGGTTGGCGTACCTGCTCGGCTTGGGTCGAGAGCTGACTCTGCGCGCGCGTCCATTGCTCCTTCAAGCGGTGGCATTGCGTGGTGAGCGTATCGACCTCGGCCTTCTTCTCTTCGAGGCGAGTCGTGAGCACTTCGACCCGGCGCTTCATGCGTTTTTCGTTCTCCCACTGCTTGCGCGTCGTCTCGTCATTGTTGTTGTTGTTGTTGTGACTGGTAGTGGCATTGGGGGGCGCCATCGTAACGACCGGCGTCGCTTCCCGCAGCGCTGCGTTTTGGGCTTCGAGGACTTTGATCTTCTTTTGCAGCTCGAGAAGCTGGTCGTCTTGGGCCGCGTACGTCCCGAGCTTGGCTTTGCAGCGCTGCAGCTCATCCCGGAGCGTCGCCAGCGCTTGTTTCATGTCGTCGGTCGGTCGTGCGAGCTGCTTTTGGGCGATCGCTTGGGCGCGCTTGGCCTTGGACGTCATCGTCGCTAGCTCAGCGGTCGTCGCTTGCAGCTTTTCTTGAAGCATTTGCGTCTTGGCCGCTAGCTTCGTGTTGGCGTCTTGCAGTGCGGAGACGCGGTCGTCGTCCCGCTCGTGTCGCTTGGAGGTTGCGCGAACAATCTCTTCGGCCTGCGCCTCCTGCGCTTTGAGAAACTCTTCCTTGAGCTTGATGATCGCGTCTCGGAGGAGACCCATCTTGCGCTCTTTGCTACCGATTTCGTGCCGAAGATGGGCAAGCTGCGTCGTCTTCTCGCGCTCCATCTCGTCAAAGTCGCTCGACAGCGCCGCGTGGAGGGCCTTGAGCGCCGCAATCTCCTCGAGCGCTTCGCCGGCGCGGGCTTCGGCCACGTGGCGCTGGTTGAGCAGCGTCTCGACCTTGTGCTGGAGCTCCGAAATGATGTTTCTCTTGAGCTCGAGCTCCATATGGACTTGCTTAAGCTGCTCCAGAAGCCCTTCGTGCATCTCGCGCGCCGCCACAACCGCACGGCCGCCACCCTAGTCCAATCTCTCTAAAATGGACAAGGTTTGTCCAGAACTACCGTTTCCTCAAGGTGCCGAATCTTCTCGGTGGCTTCTTTGAGCTGCGTAATGTGCAAATGGTTGTCTTCGTAGAGCCGGCGGTTCTGGCGCTCGACTTCCTCCTGCACATCGGACGCGCGCTTGTCCATTGCTGCGCGCATCGCTTCAAATTTTGCTTGGTACTCTTCGATGCGCGTGTTCTTGTCCGCGACGAGCGCCTTCAAGCTTGCAATCGTCGCCTGCGCGGCTTGCTGCAGATCGGCTTGGTCCTTTTCATAGTACCTACAGAGGACTTTAACTTGGAACATTGATAGATTTCGCACGTACCCGACTTTGGAGCGCATGGATGGCGAACTCGGCGCGGTGCCCAATGGTGCGACTGTCGTAAGCGGTGCGACGTGCTTTTGCTGAAGCTCCATGATCAAGCTCTCGACGCGCAATTCGAGTTGGCGAATCTTGTGGTCGCGCTCTGTCACCTCCTTGCTCGTCGTCTGCATGCGTTTCTGAACCTTGTCCATCTCAAACAAGGTCGCGTCCAGCTGCGCCTGGAGTGCTTGCTTCTCTTGTACGAGCCGCTCGGAGGGAAGCATCGCGGTCGAGGCCTTGGCAGCATCCTCGAGCTGGGCCAACAGCAGCCTACATCTTCGTGGAGCAGGAGATACACGTCAAAAGCACGTACGTTTCTCGCTGCTCGAGGACTTGGACGCGGTATTTCAGTCGCTCGACGAGGTGGATGTCGGCGCCCAGAACGCCCGGCCCGACGACCGCGTCGTGCTCCGATTCGAGCTCTTCGATGCGCCGCTCGAGCTGGCGGTTCTTGACGTGGACAGCAGCGAGGTCGTCGTCAAGTGCTTCGAGGCGCGATGCCATTGCATCCAAGCGTTTGATCTTGGCGACCACGTCCGACGCTTGCAAATGGGCAACCGTCGACTCGAGAACCGCAATGCGCTGACGCTGCGTCTCGAGCTGCCCCGCGTAATGATTCGACGTGTGTTCGAGCTGCATCGACAGCGTATTGATCTGGAGCTGGGCCGCGCGCTGGGCCTCCACCGCTTGCTCGTACCTAGTACATTTCGCGTGAGCCTTCTGACAAGCAACTCAGAAAGGGATGTGCACCGATCCGCAAAGGCTTGGTAATTAGCCTTGATGCCGACGATCTTTTGCTGCAGCTGCCCGATGATAGCGTCATCGTCGGAGCGCGCGCTGAGCTCGTGAAGCCTTGCTTCAAGCGCATCGATTTCGTCTCGGCGCCGCGTCTGACGCAGCGCGAGCGTGTTGGCCTGTGACGCAGCCAGCGTCGCCACCTCCTTTTGTTTGTGCACCTATTTTCATATACATTCATAGATACATCCTCCTACGAGACTCTACCTGACGCTCCAACGACCCGCAGAGCTGCTCGAGCTCGGCAATGCGCTGCTCGTAGACGTCGTGGACGTTGGTGCCAGACGGTGCTGGCTCGGGCGTCGTCTCGGGCAAGCCTGCTTCGAGCTCCTTGAGGCGCGCCAGCTGCGACTGCACTTGAACTTCAAGCGCTTGGATACGTTCGTTCTGCAGCTTGTCGATCGACTCGCCGTTCAGGCGCGCGAGAAGCTGTGCGTTTTGATGCAGCAGCGCTGCGTGCTGCGCTGGCAAATCGAGCGTCGCGAGGTAGTGCGCGTGGCGGTCCGTGTACTTTTCCAAGAGCGCTGCGTGCTTGGTCTGGAGTCGCTGGAGCTCGGCGAGGACGCCGTCGTAATGGCGCTTGAGCACACTCTTGGTCAGTGCCGTCTCCATGTGCTGAAGCCGACCCATCGCGCCTATGAATAGTATCAATGTATCAAGCATATTTGAGGTCATCGTACCCTCGCGCCACGCCTCGAGGTACTGGATGCGCACCTTGAGCGTCTTCTCGAGGGAGAGGAGGTCGTCATCGGCAGCAACGCGGCGTGTAAACTCCGTCTGCTTCTCTTCCCGCACCAAGTTGAATTCGCGGGCGAGCCGCGCTTGGTTGACTTCGAAAATGGCCACTTGCCGCGTGAGCGACACGACCGTCTGCTGCACCTCGCCTTCCTTCTCGAAACTCTGCAACATGAGCTCGTACCTACGACCCTTTGTGCCTTGTGCAGCACAAGCCAAGGAGTACCGATTCAGCTTGATGGACGCTTCGTCGACGTTGGCCGTCATGGTTGCAAGCTGCGCTTCCAGCGACGCCCGGCGCTCGGCGAACGTTTGCTGTAGCGCAATGTGCTCGCTACACAAAGCATATACGACATGTAAGGAGGCGACAATGCGGTGAATGTACCGGTAGAGCACCGTGTGGTTGTCTTGGACGCTGGTCAAAAGGCCTTCGAACGCCTCGAGCTTGCTGCGGAGGCTGTGGTTCTCGAGCGTCACGTGTGTGAGTTCGTCCAAGCACGTATCCAGCTCGATCGCCCACTGCGTCTGCTCTTCCATCTCGTCCTGCGTCTCGAGAACCACGTGGCACAGTCCCTTCTTCTCCGGCGTTGCTGCCTCCTTGTGCGTTGGACGATGCAAGCCGCGGGCTTCGAGCGCCTTGGAGACAGCGGCGGCAATCTCGTCGGCCGACGGCGGTAGCTCTTGCAGCACGACGCTTGCGGGCGACAAGAGACCCGACGTGTGGACGCTGGCGTGCTTGGTGAGTCGTGGAGGCTCCAACACAGTCTCGTCTTGCGTCGGCGGCGGCGCACTCATGTCGCCGTCAAGGTCCCCAAACTGCATGCTCTCGTCGCTACTCTCGTCGTCGGACGCGACTGCTGCCTCGCGCATGACCTATACAGCATTGGTATCAATGTATCAAGCCAGGATCTAGAAAGCCTGCATTTGCATTACCTGCATGTGTTCGCGCATATGGCTTTGCAGGGCCTCGGTCGCACGCCACACTTCGTCTTTGACGGTGGTCGCCCACTCAGGCGGATTGTCTGCGGGTGCATGACTCGACGCGGCGACGACCGCCGAGAGCCGAGCGACGTCGGCTTGCAGCTGCGTGTTGGCGTCGTACAGCTTGCGTAGCTCTGCGCTCGGGTCTTTCGCCGGCGACGACGGACGCGGCGGCACTGCGTCGTCGACCGTGTCGCCGTTTTGCAGCCGGTAAATGAGCTGTTGGACTTGATCGTACTGCGCACTGGTCAGTCCGTGCTGCGCAAAGAGGTGGGCTCCCGTCTTCTTGGCTTGGTCTTTGAGCTTGGTGAGAAGCGTAACACGTTCATCTTCCAGAGCGGTCACTTGGGCTTCGAGCTGGTGGATGAGCGCGAGGTTGCCTTGAACGCTCGTCTCCAGAACCAGATCTGGGTACTCGAACTCGTCTGGCTTGCCCGCGTCACCTACGCAGATGTATAAAGATAGGGTCTACAGACACAGGAACGGTCGCACGTTTGAGCCGGGCAAACGCAGCTTGGAGCTTGGAGATGGCGTCCTTGTGGCGACTGAGCTCGACGCGCAGCGCCGCATTCGCGCTCTCTTGCGCGGTCAAGTCACTTCGGAGCTTCTTCTGGTGCCGAACGACGTCGGTCAAGCCGGCCTTGGCTTCGTATTTGGCATTCCACGCCTCGGCTTCCCGGCACTGCGACTCGATCGCGACACAGCGCGCCTCCATGTCGGTGAGGAGCCCGCGCTGTTCCTTGACACGAGCTTTCCAGACGTCGACGTCACGAAGCGCGTCCTGCGTCTGCTGCCGCTGGCTCTGCACCGTCGCCTCGAGCTGCTTGATCGTGTCTTTTGGCACAAAACTCTCGGCCATTGTGCTCAAATCGACATTCTTTTGAGAAATTTTGGCTTTGAGTTCGGCGATCGACGCCTTGTCCTGGAGTCGCATGTCTTGCAGCACGAGGATCTTGGCCTCGAGGTCGCTCAGCGCAGCATCCTTGGCATCGTTCGTCGTCGATGCTGTCGTCGTCGCTGGCGTGCTCGCCTGGTTACCGGATATAGAGTGAGGAGACATGGGGCCGTTGCAACGCACCTCGAGTTCGCGCACCCGCAGCTTCCACTGTTCGAGTTCAGCGTGCAATCCACGCCGCTCGGCGTCAAATTTGGTTTTGAAGTCCGCGATCATCGCGTCCACGTGCGCTTCGGCCGCGTCCATCTCGAGGATCTTGCGCTCGAGGCCTTGCTTCTCGGCGTCGTGGGACTCGCTCTTGAGGAGGAGCTCCGTCACCGCCGATGTACGGTCGTCGAGCGCACTAGAGAGTGCCACCTTCTCGTCGTCGGCGACCTGCAGCTTCGCCTCGGCGTCCAAAGCGACACGCGAGAGCTTCTCGACAGCGGTGCGGAGCTCGTTGTTGTCGTCTCGCAGCTGTTCGTTCTCGCGAAGGGCCGCGTAGAGCTCGTCACGTCGGCCGTCGCGGTCGTGCTTGAGGCGCGCGAGCTCGTCGGCTTGCGGAGCACTTGGCTTGGCCACGAGGGTCGCGGCCAGTTGGGCATGGGACGCATCGAGCTTTGCTAGCTGGTCCGCAAGCGCCGCTTCACGCGCGAGCGACGCATCGAGATTGGCTTGGAGTTCAGTAACCATCTGGTTCTGGGGCTCGACTTCATCTTCGGCGATCGTGGCGGCGCGGGCCGTGCGCGGGGTTTGGACCTGCTCGCGCAGGTCGGCGTTCATGGTCTGCAGCGTGGCCACTTGCTGGCTCAGCGACGCCGAGTGCTCATGGAGCTTGTCGTTCTCGAGCTGAAGCTCTTCCACGTCGCGGCGAAGATGTTCGAGCTCCTTCTGGACCGCCGAGCAGTCGGCCCGCGGACAGGGCGATGCCATCGGTCGGTAATATCTTGGACAGCTCCTCTCGTCAATTGGCTGAAAAGGCCGCCGAAAAGACACGCATTTGCACCAATGGCATGGCGCATCGCCATCAGGATGCGAGGTGAAACTAGGAAGTATGTCCTAAATAGGACTATTTTTCTATACATTTAGGTAATATCCTTGTTTTCGCGACACAGTCCATGTTCGTACCGGACTGCACCGTGCCAAGGGACACCAACGAGGGACGCCCTCAACGTTGGGCGCACTGGGCACAGCTCATGGGCGCACTGCGGGTGGTCGCATCATTCTTCAATTTGACGTCTTGTAGCCAGGACCCACTCGCCTCAGACGGCCAAGGTCACCAAAGCCGTTGATGAGCTTTACCACGAGCTCTTGAAGCAGCTCGCGATTGCCGAGGTGAAGCTCGCAGCCGCAAAAGTGATGGAACAGATCCAGCCCGACCAGAAGAAGGCCGCCATGCAACGGGTCGCCGATCTTGAGCACCAGCTGAAGACCGCCGAGGAAGAGATGGACCAGCTTCGCCGCCAACTCAGTTGGCCGGTGGTGGTGTGCGACTTATTGACTCGGGTCTGCAGTGGTTGAGACGTGCGCATCCTTCAAGGCTGTGATCGCGCTTGCAGGTCCCAAGGCGTTTGAGCTACTCCGACAGGACTCCATGGAAGAGCCCTCGATTCTCATCCGCAACAACACAACCCGTTCAATGGGTTTGCGAATGGCGGCTCCGAGAACGTCGCTTCAGCCGGCCGTTCCAAGCGCCCGCGCGACCAAGACGACGACACAATGGCACTCCGTCGCCGCGCCAAGCACGCATTTAGGGTTGGACGTGTATCCCTAGCTTCTTACGGCGAACTTGCATACGTGTTGCATCCAAAATGTTGGCAAGCCAACAAATTTCAACTGTTTTCGCCGCTAATTGGTTGAAAAGGATTCCTCGCGAGCTCGTATTCGTCAAAATGTGACCAATCACCGCTGCTGCCCGCAGAGCCATCTCACATCGTCACATCACGACTGCCCTTTTTGCGCCTTTCAATCCATTGATCTTAGTTTGTCATGGCGCACTCGTATCCTCGGTACGACCCCTAGCCCTAGGCGGGGTAGGGTTCATGGGTTCTAGGTGGAAGTGCGCTATGACGTGCAGTTGGATGTCCCGACGCAGACACAGAGCCGTGTGACGAGCTCCGTCGGTGTTGTGTGGACCCACAGTAGCAAGTTCCAAGCTGGCGTCGACGCAACTGTCGCGGCGGCGGTCCCGGCGGCCATGACCAAACTCCTTGGTTGCATCAAAGCCAATCAGCACGAAGTCGATGACGCCCGCGAGATCCAAAGGCTTCCGCCCCGAGACGACCCCACGACCGCGCTCGTCAAAGCCATCGTGGCCGCCTTGGCGACCGAGCTAATAACTTTTTCATTACAGAATGTTGTTGTTTTATCGAAGAGTGCTATAGCAACAGTCTTGTGCGACTGGATCGCAAGGCAGGAGCTCAAGGCAGGGCGAACGGTGTGTTGTAGAAAGGCCATCATTGTACTCGGCGTTTCTGTCATTTGCCGAGCGCTTGGATGCGTTGTTGTAGACTGCGAGAATGGGGAGAGCATTAACAATGTGAGATTTTGGTATTGACTGAATTAACGCAACTTTAGTGTTTGAAACGACTCTAAAAACACTCAACGCAAAGTATACTCAAACTAAGATAAATGAAACACGCGATTCTGCTCCTGCGTCGATGCTCGCAGGTCGGGTCGGCTTGAAGACCAGGGGTCCGAGGTGCCTTCGGGCATCTTTTGCTTTAGCTCAGCGACTGTGGCCATGGCGCAGGCGCTCAAGGTCGGGCGCTACTTGAGTGCTAACCCGTCGGCCACGATCGAGGACCTCGCACGCTTCGTGCTCACGGACGACAAGCTGCCAACGGAGACGGTCATGA
>NW_008246266.1:0-21106 GCF_000281045.1 Saprolegnia diclina VS20
TCCATTCGGCTGGCCGGCAACATGCCATCGCCGGTTCTCGCTCGCATGCGGGTAGGGTTCGGCAAATCGGTCCCTGCAGAGCACAGTTGGATCATCGCCATAGCCATTACTGTACAACCAAAGAAGGTACAACATGCATTTAGATGCACCACAGAGTTGGCTCGGGTGGCGTGCGGAGCTCAAAGCTGCTGTCCAAGCTCGGACCGATGGCAATATTCTTGGACGTTGCTGGATGCAGCTCGTGGACGACGAAGTCGGTGGCTTCGTTCGAGCGCGGCAGCTTCGCGACGTCGACGTTGGTGAGAAGACTCAGCCGCAAGCGCTCGTGGAGCTTGCCATTGAGGTAGCAGACCAAGAAGCAGTCGGTGCCGCGCAAGCTAATGGTCGGACACCGCTTGAGCTGCGGCGCGGTCTCCAGGAGGTGGTAGATGAACCCGCCGCGCGGTGGCAGCTGCGGGACACGGCGCAGCACTGATGCAAAGCGCAAAACGAAAGCGCTCTTCAAGTTGTTGAACGCACTTGCGCTGTAGTCGACGTCACGGCGCTGACGACAGTGCGTGCATCCTATGATATCTGTGGCATCAGGTGTCGACAGCGTCGGGACGATTGCCTGCTACGACGCCATAGATCAGAGGCGCACTGAGCGTCAGCAGCGTAATGAAGATGCACATCAAGGCGGCTTCTTGTCGTTGACGCTCGTGTGGTGTGAGGCAGTAGAAGAGCCACTGGGAAACCCGCACAAAGATCAAGACATGCCCGTTCATATAGGCCATGATGGGGCCATAGAGGGCCACCGCAATCGCAATCAGAGCCGGGTCGACTTCGGAAAAGCGGTGCTCTTTTCGAAGAGCTTTGAGCCCGAGCGAGACGAGGCAGAGGCCCCAGTACGCAAACCAGACCTATGCGACAAAGAAGTGCAGCCACGAGCCAGAACTCGACGTACCGAGCGCGCCAGATACATCATACCAAGCAGCAGAGACATGGGGTTGGTGCTATCCTGGACTTGCATTTCTGCAGCCCCAAAACTCATGACGCTCAACCAGATGTCGAGGTAGTAGTGTGGCGACCACCGGATCCAGCAGCACAATGGCGGTTGGGTCACCATACACGAGCTCATACGTCCAGGTGCCCGATGGCATGACCACGCGGTGGCCACATCGGCGTACGAGAGATTCGAGCTGCGCGCAATGGCGATAGTAGCGAGACCAGAGCCGCGACCAGACAAAGAGCGTCGTCCCAATGCGATAGATAAACATGTACCAGACGATCTCGGGATCACGAATCGCTTCGCTTACAAAGTACAGCGTGGTCAAGGTCGCATCCTTCTCCATGTTCGCATATGGAGAAGAGATGGCATCACCAGGCACGAGCCAGAGACACGAACGGCCAAACATAAAGGAGCACAGGTGCGAAGCATAGCACGAACCTCGGGCGTCGCTCGTTGCATTGCTTGTGAAGGTGCTGCACAGCAACTCGACTTGCGGCTCGGAATAGTACATGAGTCCTGGTAGTCCGAGAAGTAACTTGGAGAGACAAGCGTTCGTGTCCATTGGCGGCTGGTGCAAACGCAGGAGTGTGCGGGTCACTTGGGTGTTCTTGGCCGCATCCGCGACGTAGATCACTCCCGTCGGCAGTGTTGCGTTGGAGTAGCGTCGCTGGTTTGTGGCCAAGTAGACAGTGTTGAACTCGGTGTAGTTGGCATACGTCTCTGGCGTACTGAAGAAGCCCCGCCACGGCAGGTACTCGGAGAGGTACGCGGCCAGTGGCTACAAGTTGCATCAGGACACGCAATACCGGTCGCAAACCAACCATCGACGAGGCGTTGAAGAGCGATAAGATGCTGATGGCTAACGCAAAGCGGTGGCGACGCAGACGGTAGTCGCGCCGTTGTGTCTGTGCGTCGGCGATCTTGGCGCGTCGCATGGCGCTGCCACGTTGTTTCTCGTGAAGGAATGGCTCGCACTCGGTCGACTATTTTTGACCGGAACCCTAAACTCGATGGCTACGTCCAAAGATAGTAGTTGGATACTACGATCGATGCCTTGTGGATTGTTGTCAGCACTTGCGTCGTGCACATAAGGGTCTGTGCCATGCAACAAAAATGACTCTGGAACAATGAGATTGTGGAAGAATTTGTCCACTGAGACGTGTCTCTCCATCAAGGACGATTTGTCTAATAGCGATGCTACTCGGATCTCATCAGTATAAAAACATACAGTTGATCTCTTCCTTCGTCATGGCGTGCAAGCGACCTCTAGATAACCTCGTCGCCCATTCCTGGGTTTCGCGGTTAGGGCAGGGTTGGGTCTAGCGGGCCAAGCAGAGATAGTCGTCTCCGTGGGTGCCCCACCACCCTCGCACCGCCCGATTTGTCAAAAGCATTCGTATACTACACGTACTTCAAACGTTGCTATCTCCACAACCACCGACGTGTCGAGCTGCTCGACAATACGACACACGACACTACGCGTTGGACGTCGCCAAGGCCATGGGTGCGACCACTTGCACGTCGATGCGCACCGACCCCACGGCGATCGTCCACGTGCCAGGTACGATCTCGGTGCTGCCGTCCATGGTAGCCAGAGCAAACGTCGACGGCGGGAGGTCGAGGTGCCAGATAAACTCGTCGCCCGGCACCAGCGACGCAACCTTGTCGAACGCAACGAGCGACTGCTTTGGCTTGTTGTCGATACCCGCGCCTGGCGGCAGCGCAAAGCACAAGAGATTCTCGTCGCCAATGAGCTCGCCGACGTTTGTGATGTGAATTGCAGCGCGCCAGGGGTCGCCGGCCACGACCACATCGCTGGCGATGCCGACATCGTACCGAAACGTCGTGTACGACAGGCCATGACCAAAAGCGTAGATGACGTCGCCGTTGTAGAAGCGGTGCGTGCGCCCGGGTGTCGTGGCCGTCGGACGCATGTTCATGTCGCTGATCGCAATTTCATCGACAAACGACGCGGGGTACAGCGTCTGGGGCAGGCGCCCCGAAGGGTTGACGGCACCAAACAGCACATCGGCGATTGCGGATCCGCCGGCTTGCCCAAGGTACCCAGCGTACACGATCGCGCCGACGTTGCGATGCTGCTTGATTTCCGAGAGATCGACGGCCCCGCCCGTGAGCAGCACAACGACGATGGGCGACGCTGCGATAGCGACCACCGCGCGGAAGAGCGCGAGCTGGACGTCGGGCAGCCGGAGGTGCGTGCGATCCATGCCCTCGGCTTCGAGCGACTGGTTCAGACCCAGAAAGAGCACAATCTGGCGCGTCGCCTTTGCATGGGCCAGCGCCATCGCGTCGGCATCGATGCCGCCGCCATCAACCGCGCACGCCGCATGCGCATCCACGTACATTGGCGACACGAACGCTTCGACACCGGCGAGCGGGCTCGCGATCGAGCTCGGTATGCCTGCGTAGCTGCCAAGTAGTGCGTCAGTTGCGTTTACATGCGGGCCCAGTAGCACGAGCCGGTGGCCGGGCGTATACGTGTCAACATCCAGCGGCAGCAGCTTGGTGTTGTGCAGCAAGATAACGCTTTGCGCGGCGGCTTCGTACGCAAGCTGTCGATGCGCCGGCGTGTCAATGTCGTCGATCGTTATGTCAGTGTACGGCCGCGTGCGCGACGGCTCATACATGCCGAGTCGAAACTGCACCCGCAAGAGCTGCTTGAGTGCGCGCGTGGCGGTCTCGGGGCGCACGAGACCTTGGTTCAACGCCGATGGCAGGTGCGTCTGTAGAAAGTCACCGCAGTTGAGGTCCATGCCTGCGCGCAGCGTCGCGTCGCACGTCGCCGCGGTCGAGTTGGTAAACTTGTGGTGCGCGTAAATGTCTTCGACAGCGCCGCAGTCGGACACGACGTACCCGTCAAACCCCCACGTCTCGCGCAAGAGATGCGTGAGGAGGCCCTTGTCGGCGCACGACGGCACGCCGTTGACGGCGTTGTAGCTGCACATGACAGAGCTCGCGCCGCCGTCGCGGACGCACGCTTCAAACGCGGGAAAGTACGTGTCGGCCGCGTCCTGGGCCGAGACATTGGCGCTGAGCGAGTGCCGGTCGACCTCTTGGCTGTAGGCGCTAAAGTGCTTGCAACACGCCGAGACCTTGAGGAAGCGCTCGGTGCCTTGCATGCCCCGGACAAACGCGGTCGCGTACGCAGCCGACACGAACGGGTCTTCGCCGGGCGTCTCTTGCCCGCGGCCCCAGCGCGGATCGCGGTAGATGTTCATGTTGGGCGCCCAGTACGTCAAGCCGCCATGGTCGACGCTGTGAAAAGCTCTACGAACAACATCAAGAGCTTCAGACGTGACGGAATACGTGGATGGAATCGGTGACCTGGCCTCGGTTGCAATGACATTGCCCATCGCATGCCATAGCGTGCGGTTGAAGGACGCAGCGACGCTGATGATCATCGGGAAGCTCGTGGCCGACGTCGTGGGTGCGGCAAATCGCACGGCCGGCGAGAGCGCCACCCCGTGCAAGCCTTCGCTCCACCAGCAATACGATGGCAGACCTACCGTCTCGTCAGGGAATGCATCGCTAGTATCGCTCCAGACCAGCGCTGGGCGACCCCGTCGAGTTGTCGCCCAAGAGCCCGGGTATCTCGAGCAGCGGGATGCGCGCCACGAGGTCGTCAACCCGCGCATCGAGGGGCAGCGTTGGGTCGCAGAACGGGTAGCTGCGCTGCGGCTCGTTGTCGCAGACCTACGCTTGCATCGCTCGCCTACCCTAGCTCGTCGCCAAGACATACGTGGTTGCTGGCGCTATGGCCTAGATGCACTGCGAGAAGGAGCGCGCCGATCGAGGCCCATGGCGTGCGTCGACCCATCGTCGCAGTCAGTCAAACAAGATCTCACATCGTAAAAACGCACCTGGTTTCCATAGAAGCGCACCCCATGTGATTGTTTCGGTGCGGTTTTACCGGATCCGCCGGAACATTCCACAGAATTCTAGCCAGGCGCACGCGATCATATATTCGCCCGAACCGCGTCCGTCGACGAAGCTCCTCGAAGACGCGCTGCCGATCGCTCTTGACTTCGGATTCACTCGTTGAACACAGCGCGGATTCGCTATAGGCAGCACGCCCGACGGGCCGCAACTTCAAGAAGGAAGAGTGGCGCTTGCCAGAAGCGGAATGTAGGTCCCGTCACTCCTTTCTCATGTGACCCTGCGGCCCTTGCCAGCCCTTCCTACTTGCTGCTCATCCTACACGTCATATCGAATTGAGCCGAGTGGGTCGATGCAGGGCGTGGGCAAGTGCCACCGACCTTGTCATCTCGCGTCATAACGTTGATGGCGCGGACGCTGTTCGTCTCGACCGTCCGTTTCCACCTGACCCGATGTGACGTCCATGACCAGATGGTGCCAGTACCTTCGCACTCAGATGCGGTCGTTGCTGGTGGACCATCGCTAATAGCTGTGTCGTGCACTTGCCGCTGCATCTCGCCGGGTTCTTCTCTGCCCGACAGGCGTAAGATAATGCTGGCTGCAATTTGGCCTGCGCACGCGATCGGAGTCGCAAGCACTGGGACGAGGGAGGACAGTATATTACAGGGTCAAGGACGACTAAAACTCTGGCAAGGACGAGGACGACATGATGTTGAGGGTGGGGAAGTAGCCTTGTTCGCGGCCACAGGCCGCCAGCGCCCGTTCCTGGTCTTCGCCGGCGGCAAGCGCGAGCGCAAAGATGTAGTCCGAGTCGAGCGTCGGTGTCGTCGGCGGCAGCGAGAACGACGACGACCGGCTGTGGTCGTCGCCTTGCGGCTCTTCGTCGAGGCGCGTCTCGAGGGTCGCGATGCGCCACGCGTTGTAGTTGGCGGCGGACGCAATGAGCTTGTCGTGCGAGATATGGCTCATGTCTTGTTTGTCGAGGAATTCATAAATACGGGAGATGAGGTCCTTGGCATACGAAGCAATGTCGCGAATGTCGTTGGACGTGAGGTGCCAGAGCTCTTCGCCTTCGGCGCAGTAGATGCGCGACCGGCAGATGGGGCACGTCTGGTTTTGCGTGCTCCTAGCCATGGCGTCAATAACGTGACGAGAACGACGATGCAACCGCACCAGGTCTGAAAACACCGCAAACAAAAACTGTGACTGCACGGCAAGACGACCTCCTTCTGCTTGTCCATGCAGATCTGGCACTCGAAATCGTCAAAGTCCTTGGCCTCCTTCTCGCTACAGTCGCATGAGCTTCCTTTGCGCAGCGCAAGACCATGCGTACGTGTCGCTCGGGATCGTCAGCGTATGTACAGCGCAGTCGTTGACGTCCGACAAGAAGCAGAGCACATAGTAAAACTGCTGGATCGTCAAGAGCTTGGGCGACCCAATCGTATGCTGCACAGTGAATGCATAAGCCCTCGCCGCATCTGCTAGCGGCGGCGCGTACCTCTATGGACTCGAGGGCCTCCCATGTGTTGATATCGCGGGGCGGATCATGCTCTGGCAGGCGGCGAATCTTGCGCGCTTCAACCATGACCTGCCGCGCATACCGTCAGGCAATGCTCGCACCAGGCGCATCGTACGTACGTTGCCTTTGACCTTCCAGACGTAGGGCATGACGTCGGGCGCAATGCGTTCGTTGAGCACGAGGCGAAAGCGCAGCTGGCACGTCTTGGGCGTTGGGCAGAGCGTGGCCCTACCACGTCGTTAGCCTCTTCCAGGATGGCAGAGACAACGCTGGCTACCATCGATTGGCATCTTCAATGTGCGTGCCAAGGTCCATGTAGGTGCGCATCATGCTCGCCACGCGGTCGGCCATGCGCGCTTCCTCGGTCGACGGCCGCTGGCCCATCTTCGTTCCTTCTTCCGGCGGATCTGTTACTCCGGTTCGGAACTGAGCCTTCTTTTTCTCGCTCGTTTGGATCTTCAACGTTTTTTTGCAAATATTTTTTTTCGCGTTTCGTTTAAGCTTGCGTTTTGTATACTGCTTGCCGTGCACCACAAGCGTTTTCAGCACGCGCCCAAACGACTTGCTTTTTGTATGCAGAAGATCGGGGCCTTGGTGTGCGTGCATATAATTTAATTATTTTACTTGGCAGTGGGTCAACCTTGAAGCCACATGGAGACAACACGACAACAGCGCAGAGCACTTGTGTCTCTGCCCGCTTGTTTCCAGGCTTTTCCAGGCGACGAGATGCATTTATTTGAATATTTTTCAAAAAGACATTCACTCTGGTCGGTTTGCGCAACGCGAATTCGGCCCTGAGCCTGCCACGTCATCGCGGAACTGTGACGCGAGGCCCCGGGGCACAACGACCCGCCGACGAGCGTGCCACGTCACGAGGTGCGACCGAGTGATACTCGCGTGCTGTATTGTTGAAGCCGGCACAGGTCCAGAGAAAGGCCATGCATACGAGGGCGTTGGGCGATGGAAGAAGGGATGCCCTTGGCGATCCCAAGGGCGTAAGCACGCGAAGCCTGGGCCGAAACGACGGCTATAAATACGGCGTGATGGACGACGACGCCGACGGGCGGCGACGAGATGACAGCGCGGCCAAGCTCAGTGAAATCACGCCCGTCGAGTACACGCGGCCACAGGTCCTTCCGGATGCGACCACGTACGAGGCCAGCAACGAGGCCAGCAACGAGCGAAGCACACAGGCCAAAGAGCCTTATGTGTTTGAAGGTGAGAGCTTCTGGGACGCGGCCGAGGACGAGCACACGCCGTCCAACGACCTCGACTACTGGGGCATGGCCTTCGACGAAAGCGCGCAGCAGACCTACTACTTTGCGTTTGCATCTGGCATGACGCAGTGGACGCCACCATCGCACCTCGGTACAACCTTGCACGATATGCTTGGATCTGAGATGCGTAGTGTACCCCGAGAGCCACCAAGTGCTGCTTTGGGACAACGACGCGCAGTGGTTTTACATATACGACTACGTCCATGGCTCGAGTCGGTGGCTCGATCACTTTGAGGACCTCCAGGAGCGCGGGTCGCCTCAGCCCGTGAGCGACGACTGCATGAGCCAAGGTTGAATTCGCGTTGGTGCGCGCTCATGCTATGATACGCTGTGTAGCAACCACCGAAGAGCTCGAGCCCGAGTCCTCGGACGACCGCCGGCAACAGGTATTCAACAGGAACGTTTGTGGTCGACGACCTTGACACGTGGTTAGAGCCTCGCATCCTCGTGGGACGAGACGACTGCATCGGTTGTTGATATTGAGATTGAGATTGAGATGGGCGACCACAAGATATCAACAAGCAACTGCTGTCGGGGGGTCGAGCACGGATGCATCTGCCCCGAATGTTTTTTGCCGCTTCTCGATGGCCTTCAAGAGCAGCGGACAAGTCAAAGCTACTAAATATACTACGCAATGTGTTACGGAAACACGAGGACGTTGACCGTAATGTCGTCGACAACGTCTTCTTCGTCGAGCCAGCGCTCCAGCGCTTCAGCGACAAGCATATCACACATTGTCTGCGGGTCGTACCCGTCCTGGAGGCACTTTGTACAGAGCGCGACGACTTGCTCAGACGGTAAAAACTCCCAGAGACCGTCCGAGGCCACGACCACAAAGGCCCGGGCCCGCGTCGCGCAAGCCGGCACATCTAGTTCCGAGCAGTCGGGGTCCGAGATGACGCCGACCGACGTGGCGACCGAGTCGCCAAACGACCGCGACATAGCCAGCCCCGGCATGTCGACGTCCTTGAGCCAGACGCGCGGGACGCCCCACTCAAACACACGGCCATTCGTGGCCAAGATACGGCTAAGCTCGGCGGGGACATCTAGTCATCATGGTTTAGGTTAACTCTCTGCAAATGTGGCAAGCGAGAGGACGTTGTACCTGGCTTGTGGTCGACCGATAGCGTGTGGGTCGTATACTCGTGTGACGCTTCGTCAAGCACACCGGCGACGGCGCGGCTGTCGCCCACGTTGGCAATAAATACATGCGGCGCCAGGTGTGGCATCTCGGGCGTCGGCGTCACGAGCAGGAGCGCGACCGCGGTCGACCCGCTCACGCTAATGTCGAGGCCGCTCTCTTCCTCGAGCTGCGTCGTCATGCGGCATGACGCTTCGAGGAATACATCTTCGATGACATCGAGCGTCAAAGGCGTCTCCTGCGTCAGCGCTGGCACGTAGCGCTGCCACGCGTCGGCCACGTGCTGCGGGTAGTGATCGCGGACAAAGTGGCTGACGTACGCGCCTTGCGAGCCATGGCCGTCCATGACACACACAAACGTGAGCGCGTCGCACTAGACCATACGATATCAGATCTGAGTCGCAACTAGAAGGGGAAAATAGGGTCGTACGTCGGCAAACCTGTCGCGGATCACAAACGAGTCTTGGTTCTCCTTGCGGCGGCCCATGGAATCGTTGCCGGCGCGCGTCCGGGAGCCCCACCAGAGCCCTTTCGAGACCGACTACATCATTCCAGATCTGAGTTGTGGGAGGTGGTACTAGCGCCGTTGTCCGTACGTAGAGACCCCCGGGGGTCTGCCCCGTGTACTTGGGCAGCTCGATAGTAAACTCATCGACAGCGACGCCAGGAATCCCGCCGCCGACATAGACGTTGGGCGCCGTGCAAATGTCGAGCGTCTCGGGGTCGATCGCGCTGGCATGTTCATCGTCGTCGTCGTCGTCGTTGTCGTTGGCGTCGCTCTCTTCGACCTCGACGCGGCGCAGCGTGACCTCGAGCGTCGTGAGCCGATCGGGCTTGATGAGCACGCCCGACTTGAAGCTGTTGCTGCGGAAGAACGTCTTGCGGCGCATCGGCGCCTGCTTCTCGTGCGCCATACCGTCGTCGTCTACGCAAGAGTTGGGGGTCGCATGTAGCCCGTCGCCGCCGGCGCGTACCGTCCGTCGGGAACGGCTGCGAGCAGCACATGCTGTAGGAGAAGGCGCAGCCCATGCTATGTCAACCTCGCGCGAGCCTACATGCACAGGTCGTCGTCAGGCGGAAGCAGCAGCATCTTGCGGACCGTGGCGACTCCGAACAACAACCAACTGCACTTTGCGGGTGCCAAACTCATGCACCCAAATACAATGCGCATCTTTTATGCCAGATACAAACATCAAGACTAGGATGCAGATTGTAATTAAATCGGCCCACCACCTGGTGGGCCCCTCGAAACGCGATCCGGCCAACGACATCGTCGCCATCTCCGATTTCATCGCCAAATCTTATAGCTGCAAAATACGAGCTTGGCGCTGCCGACCGAGTAGCAACCTCGCGGCCGATAGCAGCCGTCGTGTACTCAGTCGACTGCATACGCTAAGCTCCAACTGGCCTCAACACGAACGACGCAACCGGATACTCGAATTATCCGGATGCTGGCAACAGTATCTTGGCGTGATTCTTGACAGCGTTCTTGACACGGAATCTTGCGCGCGTCCCGCACCAGCGTGCTAAATACCCTCGGCACCAGCTTGCTAAATACTAGACTGATCAATAAACAGTTGATTACCCTTGCTAAACACAAAGCATCAAAGGAATAGGAAAAGGTCGGCGTTGGTAAAGCTCGGTAAAGGCAGACCAAGGCAAAGCGGGCGAGATGCGCACGAGCATGTGGAAATTACGAGGTGTGCTTATGGACGCATGCGGCTTGAATCAGTTTTTTGGGTGGGCTTGAGGCGCCAGCGTGCTTCTTGCCGATCTCATTTTCATCCAGAGGACAAGAGTGTACGAGCCGGATCCGCGGCGTTAGCATCCAGCGTGAGTGATTGCCGTGCCGAGCCGAAAGCTTGGGCTGACGAGAGCTTCTCGGCTCAATCCCGCGCCAACGGACGTCCATACTAAGGACAAAGGGTTTAGCAAAGGTGCGCTTCATGGCTGCTATGTGTGTAGTGTAGGGCAATAGAAGGTGTAGCCGCTTGCCATCATTTGATCTTTGGATCTTTGGTCCGTCTTGATACTTTGTAAAGTATCGAGCCACGGGAAAATGCGTGGAACAAAGCCCGCAGTCCTCTGCAACGATGCCCCACAGCAAGCGCATCGCGACAGCCTCGTCGGTGGTTTTTCACGTCAATGACATGCTCACCGTCATTGTCCAGTTCACTGCTGCACCGTGCGACGTTGTCGCCTTCCTTGACGCCATCCCCGCGTCGGCGCGCA
Organism: Saprolegnia diclina VS20; assembly: GCF_000281045.1. NCBI lineage: Eukaryota > Oomycota > Saprolegniomycetes > Saprolegniales > Saprolegniaceae > Saprolegnia > Saprolegnia diclina. The sequence goes on from NW_008246266.1 coordinate 11,055, forward strand.
GCAAACCACTAAGGCACCGCACGAGCTCTTGCACGGCGCAGACCACATGCAGCTTACGTCGGCAGTCGACGTCATGTGGCCTCAGCTCTTGCTGGCCGCGATTTCGCCCAATCTCGCCAGTCTCGCGCACGTTGCCATGCCTGTCTTCACCGCAGTCGCCGCCGACAACGTCCTCGCCGCGCGGCTGGCTGGGCTCAGCCTACTCGACTGGCTCCAGCTCTGGAGCAGCCAAATCACTTTGTACTCCCACGTGGACGACGACGCCGACGTGTCGCGCCTCTGCAACATCTTGCGCCAATGCACCAAGCTTCAGGTCGTCGAGATGTTCGACGTCAGCGATGCCGCTTGCATCCTCGACGCGATCACGACGCCGGCCCACCGCGTCTCGTCTCTTCAGGTCGATGGCAAAGGGAACGTGGCCGAGTTGATGGCGAATGTGGCTCGTTGGCTCACGACTGGCCATGCGACGCACTTGGATTTGACGTACTACGTCTCGTCAGACGGCGAAGTCAACCACCCAGCGCTGGCCACCATGCTCACAATGACAACGGAGCTCGAACACCTTGCGCTCTCGTTGGACGCACCCGGGCTGCTTGCGCCGCTTGTCCCCGTCGCACCCTTGTTCACGCGCAAGTGTCCTTCGCGAGCTTTCGTGGCACTCTTGCCAGCCGATCACGTCGCTAATCGAGACCATGGCAGTGCGACGCATCATGTTCCACGACGACGTCGACCTTGATCGTCTCGTGCTTTGTAGCCCAACGTAGACTCGCTACGGGCGATATTGTAGCAACCAAACACACTTTTTTTGGCTGGATTTGGGTGACGCCATTCCAAGGGCACCTGGTGCCTTAGGCGGAGCGGCTTCGCGAGCTTTCGTGGCACTCTTGCCAGCCGATCACGTCGCTAATCGAGACCATGGCAGTGCGACGCATCATGTTCCACGACGACGTCGACCTTGATCGTCTCGTGCTTTGTAGCCCAACGTAGACTCGCTATGGGCGATATTGTAGCAACCAAACAAACCTTTTGTGATACCACGTGCTAACATTAACGTCCAACAAGAGCGTTTGCATACAGTTCATGTTGACCTTAGTGTCAGGCGCTCACTGTGGGGCTGCTTCCGAGGCGCGAAAACGTACCGACTTAGTACTGGACGACATCGATCCACTGGTTGGTGTTGGCATTGTGGCACTCCCACACCTGCGCCGCATGACTCGGGTTGGTCGGGTCGACGTCCAAGCACAAGTTGTTGTGCGTCGCGTGCTTGATCTTGTGGTTGCCGGCATCGATGATCCACTTCTGGTTGCCGTTGGTAGCGTCGCAGGCGTACGTGTGAAGGCCAAACTTGTCGCCGTCACGGAAGGCGTCGAGGCACTCGCCGTTGGTAGCCACCTGGAGCGTCTTGGCGTTGTTGTCGTACGTGAAGAGCTCGTTGGCCGAGTCCGAGACCCAGTTGGCGTAGACGCCCGAGTAAAACTCGGAGAAAACCTTCTGGTCCTTGGTGACGAGCTTGACGTAGCTCTTGGCAGCCGGCGCGTCTTGGCACTTGGTGAACCACTGGCTGACACCACCCGTGCAGTCGGCGACGAACGGCGCAGCGCCGGGTGTGAGGTGGGCCGACTCGAGGCAGAGGTTGCGCACCGTCAAGTGGCGGAGGCTGTGTGAGTTGGGCTCAAAGTCCCACTTTTGCGTCGAGCTGCCCGTGCACGTGTAGAGGCGCACCTGGTTTTTGCCCTGAACGTCCTGGAAGACATCGAGGCACGTCGTATTCTTGGTCTGCGACTGGATCGACTTGTCGTCAAAGTTGTACCAGAACTTTTCGTTCAAGTTCTTCTTCTCCGTGTCAACAAAGAGCTGGCCGTTCCACTCAGAGAGGACGTTGTGCTTGTAGTTGCAGAGCGAGTTGGTGGCAGATGGCTTGAGAGGCGCTGGCGTCGGAGCCGGCGGTGGTACCGGGAGCTTGCCGTCCTTGACGATCTTGGCGACGTTGACACGACCGTAACCGTACCGGTTGTTGGGCCACACCTTGTCGTCGACACCGCCGCAGTTGGGCGCGCCCGGAAGCGTGCGGTTGCGCGTGAGGAGCCACTTCTCTGGTTCGGCCTGCAGAATCGACTGCTCCGTCGTCGTCGTGAGGTAGTGGTAAATCTCGTCGTACGTCAGATCTTTTTGCACCGACTTGAGGAGAGCGACGACGCCGGCGACGTGCGGCGCTGCCATCGACGTACCCGCCTTGTAGTCGTAGAACGTATCACTCGAGTTGATGGCCGAGTACGTAAAGAAGCCGGGCGCCGAGACATCGGGCTTGACGATCGTGTGCACCTGGTTCAAGCGGTCGACGAACTGCGCCGGGCCCTTGGACGAAAAGTACGCAAGCTGCGTCGGGTCGTCGTCGTACGACCCGATGGCACCGACCGAGATGACGTTGGGGTAGTTTGCCGGGTTGCCGGCCGTCGCGCAGGCGGGGCCGTCGTTGCCGTTAGCAAAGATGGGCGTGATACCGGCCTTGTGCCACGCGTCAACAATGTCTTGGTACCACGGGTCAGTGCTCGCGTCACTGCCCCACGAGTTGTTGACGACGTTGGCGCCCTTCTTGCAGTCGGGGCGCGACCCGTCCGTCTCGGTCGGGCACATCATAAACTCGGCGCACTCGATCAAGGCCGCGTTCGTGCCACCCCCCACATACAAGCCGCGGCAGGCAATGAACTGGGCGTTGGGAGCAACGCCGATACCATAGTCGCCGACCATGGTACCGATCGTGTGGGTACCGTGGCCGTTGAGATCTTCCGGCACCGCCGTCTGGAGGTACGGGTCGTACCAGCCCTTGGCCTCGCGATACTTGGACTTGATGGATTCATGGGTGTGGCGGACACCCGTGTCGATCGAGCCGATGATGATGCCTTCACCCTTGGTGGTCTTCCAGACGTCGGTGGCGCCAATCGTCGTGACGCCCCACTGGATGCCGGTCGGGCGCGAGTTGTCAACAGGCGAGTTCTCTGCACCGTCGTTCTTCTTGGTGAGGACCGGGCTGAGCTGGATCGTCTTGACCACGTCGACCTTGAGAACATTGTCGAGCTTGGCGATCTTGTCGGCGAGTGCGCGGTCAACCTTCTCGACCGTGGCCGCATTCGTGATCCAGAACGCCTTGACCTTGCGGTCACCGACGATCTCAGCCAGCGTCTGCTTGCGCCCGGAAGCCGCCGTGGACGCCTCGTCGAAAAGCACCTGGCGACGCTCGAGCCCCTTCACTGCGGCACTCTCCGTTTCGGCGGCGGGCGTCGACTTGAACGTGATAAAGGCCGTAAACGTCGCATCTTGCTCGATAGCACGCAGCGCCGAGCTCGTGATCTTGGCGTACACTGGTACGAGCACGGATGCGAGAGTAAAAATCTTCATGGTCAACTTGCGCTGAACGAAGTAAATTGTCCAATGCCAAAGATTTCGGGGCTAGATTTCGACCGGTCCTGGCTAGAATTCGTTCACCATTTGAGTTGTTGCAGATATTGAGGTTGAAAAGTGCACTGTCGATCTGAGTTTGCAAGGCGTGTGATCACATGGGTCGGAATCACATTCGCCAGTGTGAAAAGACTGTCCGCCTTTTTCCCGTACCGGTGCGAACATGGTTAGCATTGTGAGAGGGTTCTAGCGTGGAACCAGTTGGGAGGCTCGTCTACACATCGATTTGGCTGACTTGGATGACGGCGCCAAAGACACTTCATTTCTCAGATGAGGCGATACGCAACAAGATCTTACGACAACTACGGCGAAGTCCACTGCGGTACAGTCTAGCATAGCGCAGAGCGCAGCTAACTCGCGTCGGTAGCACCGAATGCCATCTATTGTCACAATCATCGCGACGACCAAGTACAGCTACCAAGTACATACCAAGTATTGTACTGTACGGCCCCGTTCAGCTTGAACGAGTAACCAAGGAGTTTTATTCGCTTGTAGTTATGCACGGTCATTTGCGTACCGGTAGGAGAGCGGATGTGTCGCGTCGTCAGGTGTGAATGGATCACCAAGTGCGTATCAGATGCATCCGACCGATCGGTGGCACTCGCTTGTAACCTCTACATTTGCGCCTCAGCCACCTTTCTGACGGGTACGAGATCAAGGATACACCAAATATATTTTTCCACATTTTTCATCATATGGCCCTCGGAAGTGATGCGTTGCTTCTGATTTTGGTGATTGGGCGTCAAGAACGCACCCGGAACGTACCTGAGAATGGGTACAAATGTCCCGCCATGGATCTGATTTACGCGCGCAAACAATTATCATCCCAGACAAGTGCACGGCAATATCGTGCACTTTCGTCCGACTCTGTGACGGCACCCCAATATATTTTCCATCCCGTCACTTGCCCCAACAAAACGCGCCACCGCTCGAGCCACTTGCTATATCTAATACCAGAACTTATAGCTCGAATCAAAGTGCCTTTCCGCCGCGTCGTTTGCGTCATGTCACCTGACAAACGTGTCCTTGGCACAGGCGTATGTTCTGATTTGATGGATCGCCTGTCTTTTCACATGTTTTTGGTCACGTGTCAACCCCACACGCGCTCTATTAGATCTAAATTGTAGGGTCGAGGCATCTGATATTCCTAAACTACAAACTGCGCACCTCATTTGCTCATTTTCACATTTGCCACCTTTCGCTCGAGAGCGTGTCAAATCTAATGAAGGCTATCCTCATCCTCTCGACAATGGCGGCGGCGGCGTCGGCCAAGGTCGCCAGCTCGGTGCTCCGTGCGCTTGAAGTCAACGGCAACGCCGACGTCTTTGTCCGGTTCGCGGATGCCTCGTCGGCGCTGGAAGCCGCGACACTCGAGTCCAACAAGCCGTTGGAGCGCCAAGAAGTCTTTGAAATTCTCTCGGACGCCACGGCGACGGGCCAAAAAAGCATCGAAGCGGCCACCGCCGGGTTTGAAGTGACGCCGACGTGGATTGTCTCGGGCGCGTTCATCAAGGCAGCTGACAAGGCGCTCATCGAGAAGCTGACGCAGAACCGAGCGATCAAGTCGGTCGAGCAAGTGCCCGATATGCAGCTCGAGCCGGTGCTCTCCAAGCCCACCACGGAGGCAGTCGCCGCGCCTGCTGCGTCGCCGAACCAATGGGGTGTCGACACGGTTGGTGCCCCGGACATCTGGAAGTACACCAACGGCTCCGGTATTGTCATTGGCTCCATCGACACGGGTGCCCGCCACACGCATTTGCTTTTGAAGGACTCGTGGCGTTCGGATCGTGGCTGGTACGACCCGTACAACCACACGGCACTTCCCGAAGATCTCGGTGGCCACGGCACCCACACGCTCGGCACCATGGTGGGCAACCGCGGGTACGGTGTCGCTCCTGGTGCGCAGTGGATCTCGTGCCGCGGTCTCTACGTCAAGAGCGGGTCGGCGCAGGCGCTTCTCGAGTGCCTGCAATTTATGATCTGCCCGACGCGCACGGACGGCACGCATCCCGACTGCTCCAAGGGCGCGGACGTCATCAACAACTCGTGGGGCAGCAAGACCTTCCACCCGGTGTACGAAGAAGCGATTGCGTCGATCCGCAAGGCCGGCATCACGCCCATCTTCTCCAACGGCAACGAAGGCCCGGCTTGTGGGACGACCGGTAGCCCCGGGACGTACCCGAATGTCATCTCGGTCGGCGCCATTGGCTCGTACACGAACGAACCCAACAAGCTCGCGTTCTTCTCGTCCAAAGGCCCTGGCAAGTACATTGATGCGCACAACGTGCCGCAGACGATCGTCAAGCCGACGATCTCGGCCCCCGGCTTCTTTACGCTCTCGGCCTACAACCACAGTGACACGGGGCTCGCGTACCTTGCCGGTACCTCGATGGCGGCGCCGCATGTCGCTGGTGTCGTGGCGCTCCTCAAGTCCGTCAAGCGCGACCTGACGTACGACGAGATTTATGCCTATTTGACGCAAACAGCCGACCGAACGCTCGAGAGCGAGCCCAACGAGTGGCTGGTACCCAACAAGACGTCCAACAGCACGGATGTTTACCCCGGTGCCTTCAACTGCGGTGGTGTAGATGATACCAAGTGGCCTAACAACCGGTACGGCTACGGTCGTGTGAACGTCGCCAAGATTCTCGCCGGTGGCAAGTTTGCGGCCGTCGTGACCCCGACGCCGGTGCCGCGGACGACGCCGCCGGCGCCGATTCAAACGAATTTTTGCACGTACAAGAAGAAGGCACTCTCCGAGCGGAACCACGGCTTGTACATTGACACAATCAAGAACAACAAGAACGAGGGCTTTACGATTGACCGCGTCAACAACATCATTGCGGCGTACGCGTCCGAGAATGAAGACTCGTTTTGCCTTGCGCTCACCAAGGATGCTACCAACACCAACGCGGCGACGCTCACCAAGTGCAAGGGCGACGAGACGCAGATCTGGAAGTTTGACACGGCCGCAAAGCGCATCGTCCACCCCCAATCCGGCTTTTGCCTGACCTCCAACGCCGCCAAGCTCGGTGCCGGTCCCAGCGTCGCTCCGTGCTCGCCCAGCGCCGTGAGTCAGTACTTTGACGCGTGCGACAACATCAAGGAGAAGAGCTACGTCAAGCTCATCACCAAGAACAACAAGGTCATCTCCGAGTTCTACTCGGGCGTCTACGCCGACTGGGTCTCGGACTCGGCCAACGAGCTCTTCACGTACGACAACAACGCCAAGACGCTCCAGGTTGCCAGCAACGGCGAGTGCCTCGACGCCTTCCGCGACGGCGACAAGTTTGGTCTCCACACGTACGCCTGTGACGCTACCAACGCCAACCAAAAGTGGATCATCGACGCCGGCAACCACAAGATCAAGCACGCGACGCACAACAACTTGTGCTTGGACGTCGACCCGACGAGCCCGAGTCATGCGGCGCAGGTGTGGGAGTGCCACAACGCCAACACCAACCAGTGGATCGACGCTGTCGCCTACTAAGTCGTTTGGCGATTTCAGCATAACTCTGTGTGAACAAATATGGAGCGTTTTCTCTCATTTGGATTGCGATTTGTGCCGGATATGGAAATAGCTGCACACGGCCAGACTTGGTGATTTGTATTTGACTATTTTCAAGGTAGGAGCCCTGATGGAGCCCCACCACATACAAGTACATGCAACGAACGCGAATGACAGACGCCGCCGACCCTTCCATCGCTCTCAACCTGCATGTTGAATCGTACCAATGACGTGGCACTCTGAACGTGCACATACTCGCACGATGATTGGTAGATCTATGTTTGCACTTCAGATGGTCATCAAAGGTCGTTTCGTCAGTGACCCCATTTCCCATTTGTCATTCTATATCGCAAGTGACGTGGGATGGCGGCGCAGCGACCACGCCTTGCGACAACATCGGTGCTCGACATCACATGTGTCCCTGTCCTCGTTGTCCAGTGCATCGCGTCGTCCGACGACGTGGCTTCGTTTCTTCAAGCGATGCCAGCCGCAGTCCTCACCCCCGAACTCGTCGCGCTGCGTGAGCTCATGACAGCACCCGACGCGCAGCCGCACTACTACTGGCCTACGATGCACCTAACCATGACAACTGACTTTGAAGTCGACCGTATCGTCACTGCCATGCCCATCGTTCCCCGCGCGTCGTTTCGCAAATTGAACGTGAGCCAGCGCTCGCCAGCGAGTAAACACCCCGATATCCGTTTACCGTTTTGCGCGTTTGTCGCCACATGGGCGCTCAAGTTTCGGGAAGTGACCATTTCAGCAACCGATCTCGAAGAGCACCGAGTCTAAATTTGTGATATGCTGCGTCACTGCACTCGCCTTGAGAGCGTGGATCTTACGTTGAACGAGGACGTCTTGGCGGCGATGACGACGCCCGCGCACAGTGTGTCCAGCATTACTATCGAGCTGCCGAATGACGCAGTGGCAGCGTACGAAAGATGTCCAGCGGCGCTGCTGTCGTGGCTCGCGTCAGGCTGCGCTAACACTTTGACCCTCGACGAGTTTGGCGCTGCAACGGACGCTGTATTGGCGCACGCAGTAGCGTCGGCGCCAACGCTGTCGAAGCTGGCTTTAATGGATTCGGAGGGTCTTCTCAACAGCCTCGTTGCCAACGGCGCCATGTTGACGCACATGACGGATCTCGCCATTCGATCGACCACGTCCGATGTGGTGGTTGCAGCGCTTGTCCCACTGCTCGCTCTATCAAGGATGCAAAAGCTTCGAATCGATTGCTGGCACAGTCATCGCATTGATTTGGGCTACCTTGCGCAGATGCTGTCGCGCACGCCACACCTCGTCGAGCTTCGCCTTCAGGGTGTTTTGTTTGGCGATTCCGTGCTGGCTGAGGGGCCGACTGCCTCGAATGACAACTTGCCGCTCTTGACGATTCGCCATGTTTTGTTTCGGAGCGTCCGCTTTACAAAAGCGGGTTTTGATGCTATCTTGAGCTGGCTCGATCGCGTCACGACCCTCGACCACATCGACTGGAGGTTTTCCACCTTTCTCAGCGACAATGTGGACTGCGCAGTTCGAGCAATCCAGTGCTGCGTCAAGGCCGGTGCGCGCTTCATCAGCTTGAATGGCTGCGGGTTTCAGCTGCAGAGCACGGTAGCGTTGGCCAAGGGGTTTCGTTATATTCGATCTCGTCACAGCATCGAATTTGACCTTGGGAGCAATCGGATGTATCTTGGTGGGACGCGGGCGCTTCTCAAGGCGCTTGGGGCGTGCACGAATGTCTCGATGCGACTCCACTCAGATACGATTCCGCTCATAAAGGACTCTGACGCGCAGCTAACGAAAGCGCGAGCATCTGGCGTCACCGTCGAGTGGACGGGCAAGATCCTCTGGCTTCGCAGTCCCGTCGGTGATCTCGATGCGACGCCAGCCAAGTAAACAGTTAACATCCATATGCACTTGACTTGCTCTTTTTGCCAAAACTATATATCGAAACGTAGGAGTTTGTTTCGAACCAAAGACGAGAACGCGCAATGAGCTATTGCCTACGCCAAGGTACGGCTGCGAATGTAGATCTCGCGATCCGATATGTCGACTGTGACACCGGCGGCTCTCGCTTTTTTACGTGCGGCGTACTGCATTCAATAGACTCTTGCCATTCGATTGGCAGTTTGACCGTCACATTGGTGCACGTTGCGATCGCCGTGAGCAGTGCACGGACACCACCAAGCCGAAACGTGTTGTTTGAGAGGCCGATCTGGACGCCAACACGAAATGGGTCTTGTGCAAGGTCTTGGCCAGCGCAGAGACGCCGCCGGTGTCGATGTCGCAGCCTTTGAACCGTCCGTTGGCGACACCCGCGAGAATGCAGGCGCGAAGGACTTGCGCAGCGCTCCCTTTGTGTTTGCCAAAGTACGCGCAGCTGTCCCACGCGACAAGCTCGAGCTGCTTCGACCGCGTAGCAAAGTCGACCAACGCGCCCACACTCGCATCACACAGGTCGACGGCTTCGACGTGTAAGGTGCGCAGCATCGAGCGTGACATCATAGGCCGAGGCGCGAAGACGTCCTCGAGGTCGACATACCCGATGTGTAGATTCTCAAGCGCGGTCAAATAAGGTAGCATCGCTACTGCGCAATCGCTGAGATCGATATGGTTCACACTCCAGATCGCGAGAGACTTCATGTTGGGCAATGCAAGCAGTCTGATGACGTGGGGGGCCGCGTGGGTCGCGCGGTAGAATTTCTGCTTACAACTCCCAAGGTCGCCGGTTCGATCCCGAGCACCGACAAGAAGTTCATATATCGACTCTGAGGATCATTAGTCAGTATAACGAATCCAATATAATATGATGATGATGAAGCAGTCTGATGACGTGTGGGGTTTCCTCGCTCGCATACGACTCTATATCGAGCTTCGTGATCGAAGTTAATGCAGCACCGTTGGTGACAAGACCGCAAAGGATGGCGTCCGACCGAAACAAGCGGAGACGCGACAGTGTTGACGACGACAATAACGCCACCATTTCGCTGCAAACAAGTTCCAGTTGAGTGCGTCAAGACGCAGCTCGGCCCTACGTCGCAACCAATGGTGACACCAGCGCGCAGCTCATCGAGACGCTGTTCAGGAC